>NC_091145.1:25252476-25552476 GCF_041381155.1 Argopecten irradians | reverse complement strand
TGTCAGTTACAGTTATATGTACGCGTTCAGTGTCCTTTGTTGTACAACGTGGTATTATTATAGAATAGCACTAAAATCGTTATAATAACATGACTTTGTTGATTCTTGAAAATGAATACCATACTATAACAAATTGTTTTAGTTATGAATAAATTGTTTCCTGGCCCTCTGCCACATAAGATAATTTTGTAACTGGAATATATAAATCAATCATATATTCATCATACATTTATTGATGAGCAAAAAATCAAAAGTAAATAGAGTAGTTACATAGAATAGAATATTCAGGAAATAAACATAATTGACTCGCTCTCGGCCTTGGTGCTGCAGATCTACTCCACTCCGTGTATACATACTCCTGTCGTTCTAATCAAATATCAGAAGTATGTAAGTTATTTTCTCTTCCCCGACATCATCTGTGCAAACTAGCACTGTGCCATCCTCGATACCCCAGTATTTTACAATTGCTCACTTTCGTTATATCACTGAAGGCAGTTCAGGAGAAAACAACTGATCAATCACAGACTCGCACAGACTTCCTTTGACTATTACATGTTACATAGAACGAAACCATAAGTCAACAGTTTACCGGTTATATCCACAGAGCTTTCAAGTTTGCTGTGACATATTCCAAGGGTGAATACAACGACAGTGATTGTAACCCTTGGAGTCTCGGGGGTGGTACTGTGACTTTATTAAATGTGTCGTAATAATATCAAAACATTAGGAAAGTTCAATCTTTTTTTTATCAATTATAATATTGTTCAGTTTCCACCATGATATTAAATATTTCAGTCGCGCTCATTTAACTGTTTCTTGACTCTGAAGAAATCTGATAAGATATGCCATTTCTGGTATTATTTTTATCACTTTCTCATTGATCTGTCTGTGTGTCTGTCTGTTTTCTGTGTGTTTGTCGTCCGGAAATCTTGTCTATAATTTCAATGAAACTTCAGAGTGATGTTTGGGGCCGTGTGTAAATGTTTAAGAAGACTTAATTTCACGACAACTTTGATGACTATGGTAACCAGATCATTACAAAGACTTTGCATTTGTCAATAACCCATTAGTCTTTGGACCAGTGTTGCAAATCACATAATTAGAGTGGAAATATAACGGAGGGCACTGATAGGATAAAAATTGATAATGTTCAATGAATCTGATAATTTCTATATACAGTAGTTGACAAATACAACGGTGATAGTTTTCAAGACATCAGATGACATTTTGATTTTGGTTTATAGTTATACACATTTTTTTACTCTCTGATAAACTCCTCCTAAACTACTGGTCCAATAACACAGTAATGTAAGGCTTTATTTTTACGAAAATGTTAGTTGCCTTGGTAACTAGGTCGCTATAATTCATTAGTTATTGTTCAAACTTGGATAATATGTATTGCATTGCAATATATGGATGCCTAATAAAACATCTTGATTTCCTCCCTTGTCAGAAACAGACAAGAACTTCAAAATCTTTACGCATATAACATCTACGTAAAATCTATGTATTGCCCAACCTACACATTAAACATTTGAAACTGATGCACCCTGAATAACCAACCATGCAGCAGGCTCTGAAACATTCACCTTCTGCCCGGATGGGGAGTTTCAGTAATATATTTTAAGTTTGATTCTGCGGATCCTATAGTGGTATAAATGATGACAGTTACAATGACACAGTCCTCTAGATGACAACAGACGTGACAGGAGTTTTAGTCCTTCCATGAACTGTTAGGACATAGTCCAGGGTGGGATATAACGACAGAGATAGTGATCCCTGAGGTATCGAGGATGCACAAAACATATGTATCCTAAGTTATGCAATAATATTGATAGTTTAGTTTTGGTAAATGACAACAAAGTGTTGTAAGTATTATATACACCAGACTTTGTGATAAATAAATGTCCAACTATGACATGTTGGGGTTGGAGAATCATCGACCTATGGTCTGTCAACATTTTCGGCGTCAGTTCATTGCCTTTTGATTTAAGCCATTCTACAGGTTAAGATATCATAAACAGTTGTAAGATTTGTGATATCATTTCCGGACGTTACATAATTAATGGTTTCAGACATATTCTTAGTCGCCAAATCCCTCATTTTCACTTCGCCACATTGAGGCTGATTGTTTGCAGCATCAAATTTGATACAATTTAAATCTGGATAAAATAATGACAAACGACAATGTTAAACTACAGTCGTCTTGTATTATTGTCATGGAGGATTTCGCCCATATTTGCTCTATATAATCATACATCTCAAAATACAAAGTATATGTTAAAACACCAAGATAAAAGCTGGACATGGATCAATTAGTTCAACTGGTATGAACGATTTACTCCAACTAAGCAAATCATGTTTGTGTACCACGGTAATCCAGGTGTATAAAACGAAAATACAAAAGGATAAAGAAAGTTAAATTTTATAAAAAACTAAGTGTATGTTACTTTCATTTTTGTTGATCTGTAAAGGTTCTCTAATCCGTGTAAAAATAGGGGGGTATTTGAGGTTCATTATACATTTACACAAGCTTATATGAAATGTGCACTAAAACGGTCATTTAATTACTTTTAAAGGGGATACAAAACTATTTTAAGATGAGCATAAGACACCATTAACGAACTTTAAATACATTGTAGATTAATAATACAATTCCGGCGTAGAGAAACTTGACAGTCCCTGTACTGGAAAATAATTATAACTAAATAAAGCAACACCTTTCATGCAAAAGAAAGTTGCAAACTCGGCCCAGTTTCATGAACATTCCTTAAATTTAAGGAATTCATTAATTGAAAATTCGCCATAGGATATCATTACAGATTTAAAAAAAAAAATCCTAAATTTAAGATTGTTCCCTTTACTTTTGTAACTTAAGTAATGTTCATAAAACTGGGCCCGGCTAACAAAAATAATAATAACGTTATGATTGCTCAATGCCATTTCCCATCATCAAATAACATTTGATTTCGGAAATATTCCAATCAGCACATAAAATATGTAATGGTATTGTCAAACAGCCCATGGACACTTTCATCGGACAAATGCCCACACGACATAAGTACACTAAGGTGTATAAGTGTACCAGCTGTCTTTGAAATGAAACTCGAACATCATTGCCTAATGTAAATGTCGGCACTGCAGAGTATACAACACTATGACGTGGAATTGTAATGGGCCTAAATGACTCGATCTCGCTACTCTTTGTCTAATACCTAGTTATATGTGTGCGATGACTGTGTGGCCCTCGTCCCGATTTAATACGGGCCTACTGCAGCGTATCCGCTTCAAGAGAGATAATTCTCGTTGTCTATTACTCCCAGTCGATCACATGGTTTTATGTGACATGGTCTAAAACAATCGATTTGTTGATTTGGAACTGGGATTTTTTTCTTTCAGACTGCATGAGGCTGGGATTCCGCATTTACCATTGTTCTTCAAGGCCGATCTCAAAGCGTCTTCTTGTCTCCCTTATATACGATGTATCGCGGTTTTTGTATGTGATCTTGTATTTTGTTTTCTTTTGGGTTTCTCTGTATTATGGCACTGTTTTTGTATACGTTTTAGGGATAAAATCCGTTCCGGATAATAGCAAGTTTTTTATTGTCCTAGACATATGACATTCAAATTTGTCATGCTTTTCTGTGACAACGATCTGCGCCTAGTTCCTGTTGTAATAGATGGTTGGTATTGAAGTTTAGGTATTTTATGTGGGTCTTTTCCTATGTACCAATACTTTTTTCGGTCTTCTTTTTCAGGTGTCCAGGAAAAGCATCGTGCCATCTGCTTCTTCGTTAATTATAAGTGAATTCAATGTTATTACTGGCATCGATGGTGTTGATGTGGGAGGTCAACTGATCTTGTGTCCCTTTCTGGAGTTTTCCAGATTATTGCACACATATCACCAGATATTAGGCAAAGAGTAGTAAGGTGTAGTTATATCTTCCTCCCATTATAATGGTAGAGCATCATGTTGTATTCACAGCACTTCTGACATTGAGCATAGATCTTTGACTTTCATTTCAAAGACACCTCGTACACTTTTAAACCTATGTGTACTTGTGCTGCCTGGTTCTTTGTCTGATGACTGTGTCATCGTATACATCGTACTGGGCATCGGATCGACACAGACAAACAAAGTTCACTGATTCTGTAACAATATCATTGGATAATCCATGCTTTCCAACACGAAGAAAATGTTTAGAAATAACATTTTAAATATTTTCACTGATGACACTATTGGAAACATAACTTAACATGTGATACCTTTTCCAATTAGAAAAAAAAAACCAATAAACTACGACACTGACAAACTATTGCATAAAATATTATATAACTGAACCGTAAAGGATCGTCATTATGTAGGGATTCCCTCCACATGTGATTTGTTTATCTTAAAATCCATGCTGTTTCTCAACACAAAGCCGAAATGTCATCACGTGGACATGCAAACAACGAATAACGAGATTTGAAATAGATAAATTAGCTCCAACTCAGTTCAGATTAGTTTGTCCCTCTATGATTGTCTCGGTAAATGAGAATATAAACCTTGAAGTACAAAGAAAATGAAAGTATATAAATGATAATCAAACATACAATCCGTCTCTATGGTGTTGTCATGTAAATGTTTTATAATCCAAGGACTCAATAATAATGATTATGATATTGTCATCATTGACAGACTCGTCTTCTTACGCGGTCAACTCCATATTTCTGCGTTACTTATCCTTCAGTTATATTTGAGAGTATATTTGGAAATCCATTGAATGTTGCATTAAGATGGTTCGATGGTTCTGTATTGAGCTTCCTCCAGACATGACTGTACACTTCATGATCATATATTTGCACTTGCTAGGCTTGTTCACTATACGCAACTACTAGCCGATTTTGTTTATCATAACTGCATGGTAACATTGAACTTTGAACTTACGTATGAAAATGTTCTTTGCAACGTAAAGGGGCTACTTTTTTTTTAAAGAAACACATGGCTTTGTTTACAGTTTGGCGCAACATTACGTGTATATTGTTGTTTGTCATAGAAATTTGGAAAAATGTAAACAATACATGTATGTTTTATATTTATATATGATACCAACATTTTTTAAATTAACAATTGTATAAAGAAACGGGAAAAATATCCCGACCGGAGCGACGTGCAGTGCTGTCAAATGTAAACATTACCTCTGTGTCTGTGTTCGTCCTACGATCGCGTCTTTGGGGTGGACGGGCGTGAGACCCTCTGACAGAGGTCAGTTATAAACAAAATTAATCATGTGTATTATAGAACATGCACCGCTAGTAATCCACGTGTTGACAGTTACGCGTCACCATACATACATTGATTGTACCCATCAAACACAAGTGAAAATGTTCCGTCTGTAGATGGCGATGGAGCTAAGCGTAGATTATATAATCACATGGCTTCCAAGGATGTAATTTCGTCAAGTCAGACGACAATCTCAAACACGTTGAGCAACTTGAACATCGGTGTTTTGACAACTTCGGCAAACTCCAGTGTGTAAGCGTGCGTCAGCTTCGCCTGGCTACACAAAAACGGTCACCGAGTTCACACATGTGGCAGAGTACAAATTCTTTATGTTATTACGCTATATTAACTTTTAGCAGAATTGAATATATATTTAAAGTTCTGATCAGATGAAATAAAACTTTCTCTGAAATTTACTTTGTTTGCCATTTTTATGTTACAATGAAATATTGAACTTTCTGGTCGTTGCGGATGAATAATTCTACCTTATGTGAAGAGTCATCTTTCGCTGTTCAATTGAGTAAGCTCCTCCCACTTTTGACCGACTTTTATTGAATAATTACGTCAAATTCAAATGACGATTTTATAGCATAAACATATATAAAAAAAGTCGTATGAGTGTTATCATAGGGATTGGATTTCGCTTTTATGTTTACCATGCTTGTATGGAGCAATTCCTCTAAAAATATATTCAATATGGGGCGCTAAGGAATTGCTCCATACAAGCATGGTTAACATGAAGCGCAATCCAATCTCTATATGCTGAGATTTAATATACCTAATTATGTATCCCAACATACGGATGGTTTCGCTTGAATTGCAGTTGATGAAATGTTAGTGTTGTCATCAAAAAGAAGATAAATCCTAAAAGTTATGGTTGCCATGCTGACGATGAAAATGTTTTACTGGATTAATTGTGTAAAATTCCAAAATTCTGATGCATTTTTCAGAGTAACCGTCATATATCCTTGAATTCTTTCTTAGCAAAATTATGAAAACATCAATTGATCTCCGAACACAATCGTTTCATAGAACATGCATTGCTTACAATAATCAAATTAATGTGAGTAGTGCATTATCGTTATCTATCCAACACGTCTGTGTTTTCACCTTCACTCCCCAAATCACTTTCTTCTTTGTCCTCCATTGTCTTAACGTTTTTCGTCCTAAAACGTTTTGATTCATCGTTGTTTTTAAGCTCTTTGTCATAACATGTATCACCTTCTCTGACAAATGTCACTGCTTTGTCCATACCATTTCCATCCACGATTTCTTTACCCCGTCGGTGAAAGGGTCGCGACACACGTCGACAGAAACAGGAGGTACCTGCAGTGTGACCTTTGTACCCAAATATTTCATAGCTCACGTTCCTTGGTTCCTCGTGGGCGTGGCTATTCACGAATCCGAGGAGGTCAAGCGATTGACCTGACCACGGGCTCCATCTGGTGGACACCTCTGAAATATAAGCCATACTTTTTAAAATCCAGACTTTTCCCAAAATATATGTTTTTCAACAACGAAATAATCTTATCAAACGAACGTTCAAACACATGTTATAACAAAAGGAAATTAAAATGCATTGTTTTAATAATAAAGGTTATAATATACTGACTTTAATACAAATAATTTTCATTAATAATTCAATTGAAAATTAAAACTCTAATGGCTTTCAAGACATCCATGCAAACCGAACGCAAATAAAAAACTAAACGACAATGATTTGTTGCAACGTAATAGAAAGGTTAAAATGTATGACACATAGTTTTTGAAATTAAGACTTTCTAAAAGATTTTTTTTCATTCAAATATTATTTTAATGTTAAAACATTCGTCATATACAATTTATTTAAAAACAACAAAAAGATGTTAGACAGAAACTATTCAAAGATATGGTTCTTGATATTTTATTAAAATACAAAATTTGAATGTATTCTAACCCTGGAAAATAATCACCTTTCAAATTTCATTTAAAGGTTAATATAATTATATTAATGAATAAACAAAATTGAGTGGTTGAAATGGAGAAGAATGATCATTTTTGATAAACGTACCTATAACAGGTTTTGGTATTAAGATCCCAGCAAAAGCACAAACAATTATTTATATACTTCCATAATAAGAAAATCAAGCCAAAACTTTTTCCATTTTCAAAATATCATAACAACAAAAATATAAAGTGGCCTACGTACCTCAGTGTCTACCTGTCTCATTGTGTCTGTCCACCAGGACAACCCCGGCTATATTGATACCATGACAGTGAAACGACCGGTGTACGATTTCTGACGTCATAGTCAGATTTATTTATAGATAATACTATGCCTCGTCAACAGACGACAGGTATACGTATACTAACTGTAAAGAGACGACAAGGATTTTGTTTTTTGGTTTGTTTTTTGTGATTTTGTAAACCTACGACCTGAGTACGATGGCCGAAAACGGACTGACAGAATTGTGTTACCAGTAACACGTTTTCGTCAGCTAAATATGTACGTACAAATTTTGTGTCAAAAATCTATTGTTATAAGCATGCTATAGTAGTACGTTTTCGTCAACAAAATTTGTACGTACTTATTTTGTTGACGAAAACCTGTTGTTAGGATAGTAGTAGATTTGGCTGTACACGAAATGTTTACATGACAAAAACGTGACAAATCAGAGATTTAAATATAATTGGGATAAGTAACTAGGGCTGTTCTCGCGATATCGCGTACCCACCTATTGTTATCGTAAACGGATGAACGGTTACCGCGAGACCAAGCCGTGCGTCTGCGCACTAATAGCTGGAGGCGAGTTATCATAGTGTTAGCCATGGAGCTGTGTACGGCATATTTGACTACAAACCAATTTTTACTGTTACATTAGAGACGCTCATCTTATGCATGTGTATATATTTCTGTGTTGTTTTTTATGAAAAATTGTAAAATTAAAACCTGTGCATTGAAAATTCTGTAAGTAATGATCAAAATGTTGGTAAATTTTGGTGATTAATGACATATTATAAAAGCTTTTCTTGATTCGTTAGAATGAAAAATACGACACATATAAATTTAATAAGTTAAAACCTGGAAATTCAATTCGGCTTTAGTAAAATAATTGCTTGGTGAAGTAGGATATTTAAATAAATTATATTCAAATCTCTGGTAAAGCGGAATATTTATATTTCACTAAAATTGACTTTTATTTCAATATGGTTCTATGCATTATAAATAAAGCTGTTTGGGAAAATTAAGATTAGAAGAATATTATCTATTTTACAAACTTACTGTATAGCCTCCGAGACTCAGACACAGGTAAATGGACCCCCGTTGAGTTAAGTGAGGCGATGACCTGGGGCGGTGGCCAGGTGTTCTGACCGACGGTTCACCTGATGACAGAATGACACCTGTACGTAGCAGTTGCAAATTACTTTCCGTTAATTAGATATCAAATTATGCTATCTATCACAGCTCGATCGGCACTGTATCTCTTCGCCATGGTATATTGGCTACCTTCTTTGTTAACACTTGTACTTGAGCTTTAAAAGTTTCCATATGTACAAACTCAATCAATAGAAAATTAATATTTGAAAACTAAACGGAAATCAGTCAATTATTGAAATCAGAGTACGTGGTTTTAATTGTGCTATCTTTCACGACCCTATCGGAACAGTATCGTCGCCATTATAAATTTAGGGTAGCTTCGATAATTTGTGTACAGTTTTACCTCTGAAAATTCAAAAAGTTCAATATGTTCAAATTTACCAAGCAACAAATATTTGAAAACTAAATGGAAATCGGTCAAATATTGAAATCAGAGTACGTGGGTTTTATTATATTAATATTTCACGGGGCGATAGATCGTACCGATCGAGGAAGTAATCATGCCGGGATGAGGACATTCACAGTTAACAGTACGTTTATTAAGTGTAACACCTCTACATTTATGAAAATGTGATGGATTATTCAAATAAATTACATTTTCAATAAAGAGCAAAGTTGAAGATATTCGGTTTTTTTTTCTGTTCATCTACTTAATTATAGCCTAGATCGCTTCATCGGACGAAGCGTAGTTTCAATATGGCGTCGTTAAACTGTACTCGACTGTAATTTAGACACGCGATGCACTCTGGGATAGCGTCCGCTGCGGGGGTCGTTAAGTAAGGCTATGAGCTACCTTCTTATCCCTACTATATAAATCTCTGGACAAATGAAAATAAAATAATGTAAGAAGCAAGTATAAAACCTTATAATATAATGAAAAATCTTCCTTAAAGCTGCAAAAACCAGTACAATATATGAATATTTACACTTAGAAACTCTTCACAAAACTTCTGCATACGTTTCAACGTTTATTGGATTTAACACAGTAATCAGGTACTTGTAGTCGATAAATTGGTGTTTTCAGTCGACAGCAGATATGTCCATCAGACAGATGAGATTTCCTTCGGTAAACGTTCCCACATCGCGCATGCACACAGGGATTGTTTACATCGCTGAAAGATAATGATATGAGATAGTGACTAGGTCGTTCCTATTTATTTTTAGTTTTTTCTTCATTTTGAACAAAATGGTTATACAGACTTTTAAATTTTGTTATAAACACAAAGTACATAACTTTTACCATTATTTTCAGTTCTATAATTCGTTTTATCTTTTATTACATGATTTTTTAACGATTTAGTCCCTTTAATGTAAACAAACTGCAATGCAAGATTCACGTTTGAACGACAAGTTGTTGAAAATAATAAAAAAAAAACTTTGTTATTTTAATTAAAATTAAAAGAGTAAGTATTTTTTATGGATTATAAAAAGAATAATGAAAGCGTTCTAATTTTTCAGTATCGACTTTAAATATTTAAACAAAATATTTGATGAAATTTTGTTGTCTGCTACTGACAATGGCGGAAAACATACACGGTGATTTCCTCCTGGAACTTCCTGAGATTGGAGACTTCGGATGTGACCTGGAGCCGTTTGATATAGATGAAGATGATATTTTAGCTACCCTAGATTTAGGTATTGGGTTATTTACAGCATCAACGGTGTAAAACGACAGAAAAATGACAGATGTACTTAAGGTTCAAGCTATGCCAGAGCTCCCGACGCCGGAGACTCCGTGTGTAGATATTCCGAAAAAACGATTCAAGCAAATGTCAACAGAAGAAATTGAAAAAAATGTTTGAAGCTAGGCAAGCACCATAAACCAAAAAGAATACACTATGGGGAATGAAAATATTCCAAGGTAATATATTTTAAATGATGATATCTGTTTTACAGTAAGCTACACGTAACGTTAACTTCCGAAACAGCCAAAGAATCGTTTTGTAATTTAACTTGTTATTAACCTATATTGCGTAAGTACATGTAAGCTGACAAGTGTTGAATAATGTAGTAAGTTTATCGTACTAATATTGAAACAACAATGAAATACGGAAAGAAATACAAAGACAATTATATTTAATAGGACGCTTATTTAAAATTGATGTCTGTAACATTGCATAAACACCAAAACAAATTAATTGTTGCATATTTTAAGTAAGCAAGCAAATAATTGTTTCGATCATTACACAAAGTACTCTGTTCACACACTGCAATATTTGTTCTCAGATTGGAGTATTGAGACCAATGGATATCAAATGGATATGGAGACAATAGATGCCCCAACACTGGCAGACGCACTTACTAAGTTTTACTGTAGCGCAAGACCCAAACCAAAATCCACCGCCCAAGCTGAAAATGACACAACGTCCCTGTATCACAGAAATACACTCATAAATATACGACACCGCCCAAGCTGAAAATGACACAACATCCCTGTATCACAGAAATACCCTCATAAATATACGACACCGCCCAAGCTGAAAATGACACAACATCCCTGTATCACAGAAATACCCTCATAAATATACGAGGCGCTATAAATAGGCATTTGGCGGACTTAAAACGAAACATTGACATAGTGCGAGACGTACAATTTAAAACCTCTAACGGAGTATTAGATGGTTTGTTGAAGGAGAGAACGCGACTAGGACAATCCGAACCCACTCGACATAAGGCAATAATCGAGCCAGAAGATTTGAAAAAGATATCGGCTTACCTTGACTTGTCCAGCTCGAATCCGATAATCCTCCGACAGTCCGTCTGGTACAGTTTATCTGTACACTTCGTATCCAGGGGATTGGAATTTCATCATCAACTACACTTGAATTCATTTGAATTTCATGAAGATGACACAGGTGAATACGTAACACTTAAACACGAAACACAACAAAAAAATCACCAGGGAGGCATGACGTCGGCACCGTCCTCAATTGACAAACGAATGTACGCTGACCCAGAAATGACATGTTGCCCTGTTAAAATGTTGAAACTTTTGATAAAGAAAACGGATCCCTAAGCTACACATCTATTCACCCAATACTCCAAAAGTTCCACAATTCTCCCGTTGAGTACCGACATTTGGTATACACCGAAACCATCAGGGAAACGGTCATTTGAAAAGATGTTGCCAAACATATGTAAAGCCGCCGGTGTTGAAAGGAAATACACGCCTCACTGCCTTCGTGCTACAGCTGTTGAACATCTTGATCATGCAGGTTTTCAAGCCAGACACATTATGTTCATGTCTGACCACAGGAACGAGTCTTCTCTGAGACCATATAACAGATCCGTGTCGTCTAAACAGAAACAGGCACTAAGTCACTCGCTTTCCGCCATTTGTAGGCCAACAGAATCGTCGCTTTCTCCTCAAACGATAACGTTTCCTGCAGCTTCGGCCACGGTGTCCGTGTCGTCTGACTCCAATTCAGAAGATAGATCTGTAATACCGACATTTACAATGCAGTCAACCAGCAATAATATCATGTTAACCCCTGGCTTCTTCACAAGCTCAACATTTAATAACTGTAACTTCTCTTTCAATCAATAAGCGGGTAACAACATATGTGATGCTGTGTGACCGAATTACCCGATACTCTCCTCCGCGGAATTAATTCGTCAATTTTTCAATGAACAATTGTATGTGACTGCATTGTTTAAAAATATTTTTTGATAACTATATTTGAGAAAGATAAACATTAAAACTAAATAAATTCAATTGAAAAAATTGTTGTTTTATTAACGTATTTTCTACGGACTGTATTTTCAAAATTAGACAGGAAAGGTCACGCGCTAGTCAGCTGTTCCATTTGATCATCACTCATGACGTTACTGGCGGGATATTTGAATATTTTATAAAAGTTGTACTTATAATATGCGCGATAAGTGGTTGAAATTTAAATATAAGTATTAAACTGCTTTCCGTTTCGGATCATAGGCATATGAACCACCACTTAATTAATTAATTAATCGTGTCATATACAGTTGGGAGCAAGCTAAACTTGGTAGTGAAGTGCACTGGAGTGCACAAGTAAAGTTAACTCCGGTTCACTAGCTAGTGCACTAGAGTTAACTACGTAGTGCACTAGAGTTCACATTGTAGTGCACTAGAGTTAACACTTTAGTGCACTACAGTTCACATCGCAATGCACAAGATAAATAAACCTGATACTCCTACCTATTGCATACATTGTACATGTAAAATCTGTTCATGTATATATTTCATGGAATGACTTTAAATATCTTTCAATTATATCAGATGAATTACCAAATGTACTCTGTATTAAAAAGTTAAAATAACCAAGTTAGTATGTAAATAATTAATTTACCAAATAAAATGGTTACTGTTATTGGTGTACATATATGGGTTTCATCTGTGTAATTTAGCCTAATATGAGTTTAAATATTAAAGTGAAGATTATTCGATGTACCGTAAGCTGCAATATATGGCTTGACAACATGCAACTTTTCTTTAGATATTTTTTTTAGAAAATAAATGAAATTTATTTATTTATTTTATTTATTTATTAGGATATAATATTTTATACTTATGTTACATTTACTAATATCTATATGCATTACTTAGATAAAATATTAGGTATTCTAGATATACATATAGCTATATTTATTTTAATTTATTACATGTATTTAATTATTTTTTTTATTTGATTTTACTATTTCTTTCCTTGAATCATATATTTTTATTCTTGCCATTCTAGACATTAACATCTATCTATAATTGTATTTTACATTTAAAATGTCAGATTTTGTACATTTAGCAGTTTTGGCTATTACATTTTTATAATACCCTTATAAGTCGCCTTACACCGTGAATTTTACCTGTACCGGCCAGGCTCCAGGGCAAGAAACCAAGCTAGGGGTCACCTGTCTTGCCATGCATGACTAATCCTGTAATTACCTATGAAACCAGTTCAATTAACACAAAAATTGTGATTCCTGAAAATACAGGTGTATAGGTGCCCTATGAGTTTTGATTTTTGAAAAGTTACAGAACTTTGCATTTTGTCAACAGTCAACTATTTTGCTGAAATAAATTAAGTTGAAATTTATTTAAGAGTCCTAATATTAGCTACCTTTGTACTTAAATAACTCTCATAGAGACCAATATATACAAATGTAGATTTTATACGTCTCTTACATTATTAATTAATTCTAGCAAAAAAATTAAATGGTTATTTTACAGCCGTACGATTGGGACGATCGGTCAATCAAATGTGCAAAATCATTCCAGATGATGGACCGTGTTGATTAGTCTAATTTGTATGTACTGTCATTTTAGTGATATCTAAATCAAATCCTTATTTCTGTTTACACATATACTTCTACACATGTGATTTTACATCATTATATTTAAAACATATTTTGATTGACATATTAAATTTTGATTTATTCTATATATATCTATGTATAAACATATGAAACCTATTTTGATTGAAAATAAGCAAAAGTTGTGTACATTTATTAAAAGATTATTAACTAAAAGTGATGACCTGTACATTAAAATAATATGTAGTGTCATAATTATATAATTCATGTTGTCAATAGACATTTTAATCATAAATGTTTTGGTGTTTACACATACACATAAACACATAAAATGCATTTTTTATAATATATATCAAGGATTTTTAACTTCATATGTGTACATATTAATTGTTAACATATCATTTTCCATGTACGTAGATGTATGTACATGTATAGTGGATGTGTAATTGGCACAAAAGTTTTTCACATACACTGATGGCATGATATACATGTACTGTACATTGTACATGGGGATACTAGTACGTACTGTAAACTCTAGGCACACAGGTCTGTTGTTATGGTCACTAGGCCTAGGGCCCTTTTCTCCCTATTTCCCCATCCCACTACCTGGGGTGACACCTTACCTGAGATGATCAGTCAGGCGTCACAGGTAAGGTATGCCTATTTTCTTTAATCCCAGGGGGTCCATTATAGCATTCAATTCAATTGTTAGCATGCTATGACAGCCTCTGTACCTGATAAGTCTAACTGTCTACTTGACCCCATGTGGTTTTGTTTCATATAATAATAATAACTTATACAGCTACTTTTTATCAAAACACGCTTATTCTTTCAATTGTGAATAATTGTTACAATATTTTTTTTCTTCTCAAAATGAAGATAATTATATACAAGTTGTTTTGTATCTTGTTTTTATTTTATTTATATTTTTGAAGAGATGGAGAGGGGTTTATTAATTATGTACTATATATAGTTAAACTTATACTACACATATTTATGTGTATATGGCCATATACATGTGTATTCCAAACATGCTTTGAGACAATACCCCTTGGGCTCCCTTATACCCTACTCCAACAATGTTAGAGGTATAGCACGACGAGACACTTTTGGAACATTACGTCGTGTCTAACCTCTAACTTCCGATAGGCCATTTACCCGATGCTGAGGGTAACATTTTCAAAGTTTGGATTGTGACTATATAAAACGTTTAAATCATCATCAATGTCAAATACCTACCTCTTTTTCATAAATCAACAAGTATTTTGACAAAACAGCCGTTAAAATCCATCTAAAACAAATATTTACATCTCCTAACGTAAACTTTCATGACCCAGACAAAACTTCATGATGAAAGCGATCCACCTGGTAAATAGAAAAAACGAATTGCAAAGTCCCCAAAACGCTTGATCTGCCTTTACTTTTACTAGCATTCTGCCCGCTTGAATTCACGTTCCGTTTTTTTGTAGTAACCAGCCGCCATATTTAAAACTAGGTCAAAATGTTACGGAAAAGATTCATCATATCTAATCCGCTAAAATACTATTTTATGAGGCCTCAAGTTATGGGTTTCCTAGATAAATGGGATAATTAATACCTGAACTGTAAGTACACATCAATGTTATCACTGTTAGAGCTATAAGTATTGATATTATTGCACTTTTCATTCCGCCTTCATCTGACGTCGGAAGCTGCATCAAAGAAATGACCATTCGGAAATGAGAGTCGACAGTCAGCAAAATAACGACCGATAAAAAAACGGCTGACCAGTCGACTCTCATGTTATGGGAGTACCTTATACCCCAGCCCCACCCCAAACCTACCTGATTATATTGTTTGTGTATTTCTCCACTAAGGCACTAATTATGCCCTCTGGCCATGAATTGTTTTACATGAAATTTAACTAAAATACTGGCTCAGGTAAACATACGGCCATCATACATTCTAGTCCAAAAGACCTAGTATAGAAAAGGATGTGATTATGTGAATGAATTAACGTATGTAAATAGAGAATACATGGTTAGTATCTTACAATACAAGGTTTATTTTGGTGCGTGACTTAGGAAAGCCGAAATGACGAGGCTTTGCCGAGTCATCTCGGCTTTCCGTGTCGAGCACCAAAATAAAACTTGTATTGTAAGATACTAACCGTGTATTCTGTTTATCCTGCAACCATTATGGCTTTCAAAACAAAAGCAAATTGACAGTTCTTTACTTTGTTTCGCTCGAAGCGAGACGCGTCTTTGATGCGGAGGTAAAGATTCATTCACATAACCGAATGAGAGTGTACTCCTTTTTACTGCTGTGGGAAATAAATAAGCGCATTCACAAACAGTAACCGTAATTCTATTCAGGGTGATATATCACTGAAAGGAAATGAAAATACTCAAATAACGACCAATACCCATTAAAGAATTACTTAACAATACATACCTTTGTCATGAGCTAAGAAAAAGACGACACCGCCATTCGAGATTTTCAATATCGTAAAAATGACGTCATTTCGATGAATTGACGTCACGTTTTAGCGGGACTGAATGACGTTTCATTCACCGGAAGGTTCAAGTTCTGGGTCAAGTTAGAAAAAGTTCCGTCAGATATGGAACAAATTCACGTGATCGTATTGACGGATAAAGCATATCGTATCGACGGATAAAGCACAAGTTTATCCGGCAGTAGTTATCGGTCATTACATTATTGTTAGTATTTGTAAGGACCCATGCGGTATCCAGAAAATTCATTTATTTATTTATTTCAAAATGAATATAAGTTATACCACAAATTTGAATATACTTGTATGTGTAAGGTTATACTGGAACATGTGTGTATCACACTGGCACTGTCAAACTGAAGTGCACTACGTAGTGCACCAGAGTTAACATCGTGGTGCACTAGAGTTAACACTGTAGTGCACTAGAGTTAACATTGTAGTGCACTGGAGTTCACATCGTAGTGCACTCTAGTGCACTACAATGTTTAGTCTAGTGCACTACGTTGTTCACTACGTGTGCACTACAAAGTGCACTAGATACCAAGTTTAGTTTGCTCCCAACTGTACTTCTGAGGTAACAGATAAACAATGTATTTCTAATGTTTACTATATAAAACGAAATTCATCATTGTATGGTAGCAAAGTTGTTAAATGGACAGGGCTCTGATAATGTATAACATGGATAGATATTTTCACTGTGCCAATTGGCGGATCGCCGCCAGCTGTCAATCAAACTGCTTGGTACCGCCCCTTTTGCACGTGACCTTAGCCGCCAATTCGAATGCTCCGACATGACAGCCATTTGTTTACGTCAACACTATAGACTTGTACGGCGTGTGTAATTTGAAAATGCGGGTTGGCGTTGGCGTTGGGATAGATATAAATGCAACAATCGACATCCTGATAAATTTGTTAGAATTGTTTTATTAAAACCTTTCCTGAACCTGGAAGATCGCTGGACAAGTGGATAAAACCGCCCGGGGCAACAACTGATGTTCTGAAAGCACGTCTACGTACGTGTTTACACATGTGTTCAAAAATAAAACTATATCAGAAACATATATACATATATGTATATATGTTTCTGACTATATGTAAGTAACTCATATCATATTCTGTTGTGCATATGTCATATTTTATACAGATCATCAAGAAGTGTTAGTTATAAATTTGTTCTATCAAGACCTACTGATTTCTGAAGGTATAAAGTCGGTAACGTGTGTGGCCGTGACCGAACTTCCTAACGATCGATATATATATATATCTATATATAGGCCCAAAGTGTACAATGCCAGATATTAGATACATGTACATGTACGTGTATGGTTTAGACGAAAATATTTTTCTGTCAGTAGGGCCTCTGGGTCCATGTATGTATTCATGTACGATTGCCATAGGTACTTTTGTTCATTAATGTCATTCTAATTCCAATTTTGTTAAAAAAATATATGACAAGTCAAGTGCATATACAATGTATAGTCTAGTGACTAGATAAAATCAAGGATTCAAGGATGCATTATCAGTACTAGTTAGTGCATTTTTATAGGGAGTGAAAGTAATGTGTACATGTACATGTAGTACATGCATTAATATAACCTTTACACTATGCATTTAAGTTTCTGATTTATGTAAAACTCAGTGTCTTCTGCATAGCGAACATCAGCCGTTCACACTTCTTCCGCGATACATCTAGGTTTTCCTTCTCCTCTTTGAATGATATTGTCAGTTTGGCTGTAACGCTCTTTCTGAAGGTTTCATCAAAAACGTTCGTTAATCTTTGTACGTAGATCTCATTAAACTTTTGTAGCGCGGTTACTTGGTCTTCTTTAATGGTCCTATGCAGCTGCTCTACTCGACATCTTTTATCAGTATCTCCATGGAATTTATCGCATATTTTTTTTAAGTTCTATAAGACTTGATCCCTCCAATTTTTTGAAGTTTAGTATCTTGTCCCGGAAATCGTCTGCTGATGTCACCGCCTCACATTTCCGATGATCGTCGATGATACACTTGTGACATCCAAGGATCTGATGATCCTCACAGTAATACTCCAGTTTCTCCTTATGTTTACCACACCCAGTAGCCGACATCTTCCGTCGAATGGTGGCTGATTTGTTCTTTTCTGTGATATTCTCGGGCTCACAATTATCGTGAATCAAGTCATGATGACCAACTTTACAGGATTCGCAGAAGTAAAATTTGATGTGATCACACCAAAACATCGCCGGAATGTTCACGTTTCCTTTCTCTTATCACAAGGTTTACACATGATCAGTGTATTCGTATTTTGTAGAAGTTGGATCATTTCTTTCCGCCAGATTGTCGGTAGGAAATTGTTCGGACCAACGTTGTTTGTCTTCTGACTGGTTTAAGGGCTCGGTATCCCTACGACACTACTGGACACGAGAAAGAAGACGTCGACGCCATCTTACATGACGATTCATTGATGATGTAGCTAGTGAGACACTCTTGACAGAATGAATGAAGACAGGGGAAGGAACTTGGGATGTCGGAGCTGTTCCAGACAGATAGGGCATTCAAGCATCAGAGTGTCGAGCGATTGATTACCGAGGACATTGTCTGATGTCTGGTCCTGAACAAATCCACCTTCCGCCATATTAAGTTTGGTGTTTTGGTAACCTAAAACGAAACATTAAAAGTCAAAATAGTGTTGTGATATAGGATCTTCAACGAGTAGTTATTCAAAGGGAGCAATTAAAAAGGCATTTTCAAGACTAAATTTCATCAAATCTCGTGAAATGAACACCAAAATTTATAATATTAAGCTTTTTATCACAAGCACCTACAATCGTAATTATTTAGAAAGTCAAAATGTTTGTGAAAATATCTCTATAGATGTTTTTAGCTAAAAAATTGCCCTCTCAAAACCGCATTTATTAAATTTTTAAGACTAGTGATTCATACCAAAACATTTCATATAATTACATAATATTACGTGAAAGTAATGTATGAACAAAAAAGCAGAACATTTTTCAATACATTATTATACATTGTTGTTGTTATCACAAGCAAATAAAGTCCTAAAGTACATTGAGGCATATAGTTCAACAAACGAATTTGCAGGGACACTTTGCATATTAATGATTTACTGGGAAGCATCCACATTTCAAATCAAGTAAAATCACATTTTAAATGTTTTTTTATGTTTCCTTTGTCTTAAAATGCATTCACAATGTTTTTTTCTTCAGTTTTAAAATAACACAAAAAACCAAACGAAATAGAATAGTGTGGGCTTGATATAAACAACGTACCAATGAAAGCAAAATATATTTCATTAAAGAGAAAACCCCAAATAATCTTTCAATGATTGCCATTGATGAACATAAATTGGCCAAGCTATTGACAAAGTTATGGCGTGATTGAACAGAGAAATTCCCAAATACTGATCTAGGTAGACATTCTCCCTGTACCTACTTTAATCGCACCGCCATGTTTATTTGCGCGTCATACATTCGGAACCCTTCGCTCAATTTTATAAACCATGCAATTAAATGGCCTAACGCAGTGCATTTACGATCTGTAAAATCGAGAAGGTTCTGTATGTTGTCCACAACAGCTTTAATCCTTATTTTATCTAAAAACTTGTCTCCATAAAATGTCCAGAAGAAGCTTGTAGTGCTATCTAAGCTTCCTGGAAAAAACAAGAAAACTCAGTTTTCCTCGTGTGTCTCGGGCACCTGAACTTGGGAATGTCCGATCTTTTTCACTGATACATTATCGCTATGTTCCTGTATTGGTGTTGTTCATAAGCATATATACTTTAAACTATGCTAGACTTGTTCAAATAATACGTTGTAAACTAAATGCATTTTTTGTTTTCCTAACATTGGAGGGTAACTTTTGATATTACCCAATGAATATGTTCGAACCAAACGTGTCAAGGGGATATCTTTTTTTTGAAACCCAGAAACACATGGCTTTGATTACATTTTGACTTAAATATCACTTACATTAAGATACACAGGTATATTTGTCCTCAATGTTTGCGAACCAATAGAGAAACGAATGTAACTCTAAATACCCTATATGTTTCTATATGAGGCGAAGAATTGAAAGCAGGGTCTAATAGGATATCTACTTAAGATACACGAAGAAAAAAGACAAATCTAATGCAAATTCAAGCGCTTTACACTCTAAACTTCAAGTTTGCGGGCCGCCACTTTTGTATTACATATAGAGTGGGGAGACCGTTGTCTGCGTTGCCTCAAGAATAACAAATGCTTTTCCCCGAGTTTATAGTCTGATATATAAGGTTTATACATATCCATTGTTCAGGAGTCATAACATATTAAATATTTAAACATTTTTCCTAATTTAATTTAGACTGGGACCTCCAACAGCTTTCTGGTGCTTAAAATTAAAAACCGCATTTTATAATTTGCAGTTAAAATATCCACGCAAGCGAAGATGTAACTTGAAATCAGGACGCCTATTCATAATATTCACCAAGATGGCGCGTGCCAGGTCCGGATAGGATTCTTCATACGTTACAGACACTCTGGCCTTTGACATGTTTACAAGGAGTTTTTATGCTAGAATATTACATTTCATTACTAATCTATAGAGTTACAGTCTGACAGGGTCCTTGTTATTCATACGAAATTAGTTTATTGATTCTACACATGAAATAAGAATGGATCCTCGGTATAACATTACGGAGTAGCTATTCCGCTTGTCATCTGTCCTCCGCCCCTGGTGCATGATTCATAGCATAAAACTGACACATCACTCATGCTGCGCTTCCTTTGAATAAGAGACAGCTTGCCAAACATTCGGTCACATATTCATTTATAACATGATACCAAACAATTCCATTATTCAACCTCTTTTGTTGACAAAAAAAAAAAAAAGAAAACGGGAAAAAAACTTCCTACACTGTACATGTCTCAGACTGTGATCGCAATACTTTTAAACATTCACTGTTAAAATGATGGCATGTTGCAGAGATGTATAGTTTACCGACAACTGAACCTCACCCCTGGAAGAGGTCGTAGTGTTTTTGATTTACGATCGAAGTTTTAATTTGGGGTTTGACGAGTGAACTTAAAAATGCATATTCCTAAGTTATTAAACATACCTAAATTTTGTCATTATGTTCTTATGAGAATTTAATCGTGTGTAAGAGTAATTTAAACTTCTCAATCACCAGTAATCAAACAATGTTTACAGTCGGTCAATACTATAGTAATAACAATGAGATCCATCTAGCACGAATGAAGTTGTTCTCATCTTCGATGGAGGATGGATCCCTAAAGCGCAGATTAAATCAATCACAATGGCTCGATCCAAGGGATGCTGTACCCATTGTACATGTAAGGGTCCGAATCTTGAACAATCGCAATTGAAAAATAGACAATAACGGTCATTACATATTTGGCCGATGTAATAATATCGGATTACAGTGTTATTACATAATTATAAACTACTTAAATAATTATAAAGCTGAATATATATTTAAACTCAGATCTGGTTAAATAAAATTATAATGAAATTTAAAGTTTATATGTTTATTTTACACTAATTAATTGACCATAATTTTTGTCGTCGCGGATAAATTATAAATCTTACATGAAGATATTACATCATCACCTCCCATCCGTTCAGTCTGTGGTCAATTGAGTAAGCTCGTCCCTAGGTTAATGCATGAAGCTATTGAATAGGTACGTCATTTTCAAATGACGATTTTAAGGAAAAAATGTAAATAAATAAGTCTGGTTCAAGGTAATTTGGTCAGGGCCAATGGAGGGACTTGAACCCTTATTTAGCATTTTTTTGTTGAAGTATCTTGTACGACTAAATATTCCAGAATAGAATGCATTCATTAGAGGAACGTGCTTATACAAGCCAAATCTTGGGTTTACACAAATGAAGTTTCAGCTTAGAAAACTAGATGAAAAACTAAAAAAAGCATAATACATTGGTAAGACTGGACAACGTTGATGAAATCGAGAAAGAGGAGATAACCCTTACTATGCTTGTGACTTGAACTTTTATATCGTATAACGACATAGGGGCGTCGTTGTACATGGAGATTTTAGTGTCAACTGTCTCATGTGAAGTTTTTCCCTGAGTATATTGAAACTATTCAATGTATCCCAGGGCCTCTGTTAAATTGTAAGTGCATTAAGTGTTCGGGATTTATAAAAATACAGGAAATAATAGACCTGTCCAAACTAATCATGAATGCACCATACATTTATTGCCAATGCTGAATGATTAAGTTAAGGGGTTTTTAAGCTCACCCTACCATGTCCTTAATATTCTTACCTAGCTGATCGACGAAAACGATATCATGAGAATACCTTTCGGTTGCCGACGTCATCATTTTTTCGCGCACATGATAATCTCCATTAAACATATATATAACTGGTATACTATATATATATTTTTATGTCCCAAATGTGTGTACAGCAAAAGGTCAAGATCAAGATAGCGAAATATATTTCAATTGTGTCACATTGCACACTTTTCTCAGTATAATGCCCTAACGTCAGTATATACGGAGACTTGCTAGAGCCCCAAACAATTCGATCATCATACATGTACCGTTAGGTCTAGGCCTATCCTCTGAAATTTTATTCGGATAGATCAGAAAGCTGCAGGTAGGATGTTATAACTTATTAAATGATCTTCAAAATTACTCTGTTATCATATCATGTATTTTTGTAGTATCTTACGTATCCGTTCGATATATATAATATAAAAAACATGGGCTACTAAAAGGGATATCAAATTTAACCCTGCTAACACAGAGTCTGTTATATTTTCCAGGAAAACTGTTAAAAATCATCCTGTTATACACCTTTTATAATAATCCTATTACTGAAAATACAACACATAACACACCTTGGTCTTTCACTTAGTGATGATGCTAAATGGAATCTACATATTTCAAACACATATGAGAAAGCTTTTAAAAGACTAAATATATTAAGATTGCTAAAGAACAAAATTGATAGGAAATCACTATGTATATATCTTACATTAGACCAGTAATTGAATATGCAGATATTGTTTGGGATAATTATACACGAGTTCAAAAAGATCTATTAGAATCAATACAACTAGAGGCTGCAAGATTAATAACAGGCCTACGTAAAGGCACATCTCATAATAAAGTATACAAAGAATTAGGATGGGAAACATTAGAATACAGATGATATAAACATAAAGTCATTTTAATGTATCGAATAATGAACAATGAAACACCAGATTATCTAAGAGATATATTGAACCTTTTATACATGATGAGACACTCTATAGGTATTCCCTTCGCACAAACAGATTATTTTATCCTCTCGCTTAGTCGCACAGTAAGCTATTTTGAAAGTTTTTTTTTCCAACAATGTTCAATGAAATGATTAAGATAGCTGATGAAATCCATAATATTGAATCATCCACACAAATAAAAATAAACCAAATTTCAACTAACATAACTGATGTGTTCAAATACAGGGATGTACAGATTGTAATTATACTGAAAATAGAAATATATTAACTCACGTGTCTAATTATATAGCTCAAACAAAGAGATTTAAAGTTTGATTTATTTGTGTAATTAAAACATTTATTATTCTGGTATATGAAGCCATGTAGATCATAGTAATGGTAAGTCTTATAAAATTATACATTATTGTTTATATGTACATGTACCCATAATCCTTCATCCCTGGAGATCCAGCTTGATACAGCTAGCAACTAACAATATCTGTGTACTATGGGCAGCCTAATGAGACTTATCCAAATTCATTTTTGAATTATCTCTCTGTTAATATGATTATCATTCTTCTTCTTTTCTTTTATTTAAAAATATTATTATTTTACATACTCTCAAGTATAGTTAGAATCATGTGATAATATTTGGTTATTATATGAAAAATGAAAATTAACTGTTAATTTATAGAGTTAAAATAAATAGGATAAAAAATTATGTCATTCCTCATCTAGGAGTTACCTCCCCCATATTTTCATAAACCTCACCATGTATATATGTATTATATAATTGTTTGTTTGTACCCACTAATATCAGGAGAAGACTAGGGTAGGCGATGCCTAATGTCCAATCCAATTGACACTAACATCTTTTTGTTAATAAAATATTTGGAAATTAAAATCGTATCCGTTCGATGGCAAACTGTTAACCGTTGCTCGACTTAAAAAGAAAAAATCAAATTCAAATGATATACAATTTAACTTGTACAGACATGTAAACATGTGTGTACAATTTTTTAAAAGTTGGACAAAAAACCCACTGTAGGAATGAGGCCTTCCAGAGTTATGCTTACCCGGGTATATAAAACCTGGATGCAGAAAGTTTTCCATTTTGACAAATAAGGATGTGTATAATCATATAAATCTTATACATTCTCACCAGTTATGAAATATTCATGGTTTTCTCATTGTGCGTTGTTTCAAAAGATAATGTAGGAAGAAATTATGACAATGTATGATCAAATTATGTAATATTCCAAGGTGTATTAATCCTCAATGAAACAGCTAGTTCACAGAAAATGTACATTTATAATCTAATTTCATATGTTTATACTCATTTCTATTAGTTAGATCTTTGAGGTTATTTTTCCATAGACCGGATGAAGTGTACGTCAAGTATTATGACGTCATATATACTAAACAGTTTCGCGGGGAATTCTAAAAGCGGCACAGTCAATGACCATAATAAATTAATGGATAAGATATCACTGCGCCACAACTCACTTTGCTTTATTGTAAAAAATTAGTAATTTATAATATATATAATATATGAGAAATGTATGCCTTATTAGTACCTGAGTGAGTTATCTGAATTAAATTATAAGCATTATTCTCAATATATTTTTGGTTTTATGAAGTCAAAGACAAAAAACGGACAGACATTGCTTTAATAGACGCTTCGCTCCGTCCACAGGGCCTCGTTACTAATGATGATATATATAAGATAGTTCACGTCTATTTATAAATAGACGTGATCTATCTTATATATATCATCATTAGTAACGAGGCCCTGTGGATAGCCTCGCCTACTTCCGTTTACTTAAACCGTTTTGTGATGGATATTAGCGGATACGTTATATGAAATAAAAAAAAAACAGGAAATAAAAATCAGGATTCTCGGAACATAGTGCCTGTGTCGTCACGAAAATTCATATTCGAGTACGGTAACGCATACATAGTTTTTATGTGACCGACTTTTAACGTTTTAATCGAAGTACCCCTCTCAATCAAAGATGGTGGCTGATATCCTTTGTCTTTTTATATATAATCAATACAGATTTTTCTCGCAATCGACTATGTACAATATATTTGTATTAAGTTTTTTTTTCTAGTCAGAAATAACGTGATTCGGTTCATAAATAATTTCCAAACACAACTCATCAACATGATTTCACACTGATATATAAAAATTCATATTAACTCAATGTCTTCATGGAAAACAATATTAACGCACAGTTTATGTGACTACGTACTAATCGAAATATTAAGTTTTTTTTTCTTTAAACAAGCTGAAACAAATGTACAAAGTTCCGTTGTTCTGATGACGCACTTAAAGTGATCACTACCTTATCTTCCCACACAGAAATCGCCCTCGGTGGTTTTATTTCATCTGATGACGTCAGCAGTTCCCTGACGTCGGTTCCGTCCCCAGACATCTGCATGACGTTGAGGGAGACCCGTCCACAAACATACACGTTACCCTCCCGGTCTACGTCTATACCTGTCGTACCCTTCACGACCCTGACCTTCAGTACATCTGTGTGTGTCCCGTCAGACAGTCGGGTGACGGCTACAGCGTCAGGGTCAGAGGTGTGGATGCTGGCAAAGACACGTCTATTTCACCTTATCACTGCCGAGATACAGACATTTAGATTCAATGTTATGGAGCATGGTAGCTTCACCTCCATTTTGTGGTACACTGTAAAGTGATCTTGGTGTACCAACAAAGAACGTGTTGTTATTGTATGTGATACCAAAACAGTTTTCAGTAACGTTTTGAATCTTGATATTCGATTTGACAGTCAATGTGGAATCCCCGACATTGACAACGCAAATTGTTTTAACTGTCACCAACATCACCGCTACAGTGTTGTCGTCAATAAGACAAAGGTCACACGGTCTATCACCTAGCTTCATCTCGCATTGGAAATCACTGTTCTCCGTAAATAATTTCACTTTGTGATTTGCATTGTCTCCTACAACAATACGTCCACCAGACAGGAGGACTACTCCTGTCAGAGTACAGTCAGTCCGTCAGTGGGAACTTTAATGTTGATCTTTCTGGTCATCTTCAACTGACGTTCGGACAAAGGCTTACATACCACAGCAGTCAGTAGTGTCCTCTGTTGTTGATGGACAAGTATCTTCCCCAGGGTAAGACTGGTCTTTGTGTCCAATGTGAGTATGTCAGGGTTATACTCGTGTCTCAGACTGGTAGACCTTGACGACTTCTCCAACTCCTGTATCAGTCCCTTACACGACTCGACCTCCGCCTGACCTCTCTGAAACAGACTGATCGTTCCCACGGTGTCCTCCTTCAGGCCGGTATCCTGTGATGACGTCAGGGTCTTCTGCATAGCGAACATCAGCCGTTCACACTTCTTCCTCGATATATCTAGGTTTTCCTTCTCCTCTTTGAATGATGCTGTCAGTTTGTCTGTAAGCTCTTTCTGAAGTACATCAAACCGCTCGTTAAACCTTTGTACGTAGGTCTATTAAACCTTTCAGTGCGGTGACTTGGTCTTCTGTCATGGACTGCAGCTGTTCCTCGACATCTTTTATCAATATCTCCATGGAATTTACGCATTTTCGAAGTTCAGTAAGAAGATCCTCAATTTTCGTGGTTTGTATCTTGTCCCGGAAATCGTCTGCTGATGTCACCGCCTCACATTTCCGATGATCGACGATGATACACTTGTGACATCCAAGGATCTGATGATCCTCACAGTAATACTCCAGTTTCTCCTGATGTTTACCACACCCAGTAGCCGACATCTTCCGTCGAATGGTGGCTGATTTGTTCCTTTCGGTGATATTTTCTGGCTCACAATTCTCGTGAAACAGGTCATGGAAGCCGACCTTACAAGATTCACAGAAGTATGATTGGGTTTGCTCGCACCAAAACTTCGCCGGAATGTTCATATCTCCTTTCTTCTGACACGGCTTACACATGGTCAGTGTTCTCGTATTTTGTAGATGTTGGATCATTTCTACCGCCAGATTGTTTGTAGGAAATTGTTCGGCCCAACGTTGTTTGTCTTCTGACTGGTTTAACGGCTCGGTGTCCCTACGACATACTGGACACGAGAAAGAAGACGCCGACGCCATCTTACCTGACGATTCATTGATGATGTAGCTAACGAGGCATTCTTGACAGAATGAATGAAGACAGGGGAGGGACTTGGGATATCGGAGCTCTTCCAGACAGATAGGACATTCAAGCATCAGAATGTCGAGAGATTGACTACCGAGGACATTGTCTGATGTCTGGTCCTGAACAAATCCACCTTCCGCCATGGCAATGTGGCGTTAAACCAACCCTTAAAACAAAAACAATAATATACAAATTAAAAAGCGCAACAAAATCTTTGTCTGTCTTGAACTTTAGAGATGAATGAAAAGTGTCAAAAGCGCCCCTTTGAATTCCCCAACATATCAGTAAAGAGAATGTTTGGAAATAAAATAACCGGGTTTACGCTCTGAACACGCTATATACATAATTTATGGGAAACACTAGTTTAGATAGAAGAAATCTTTTTGAGAAGTAGGCATGATAAATATGTTGTGTTCAAATTTCGTGAAAAATCAAGGAAGAGTATAATAATTCGTCAACACGTAGAAACAAAAGTAGTTTTTTTAATGGCTGTACTTTATCCTCTATTTCGCACACAGTACAGACAGATAAATAAAATAATTACAATTTTTAGAAAAAAAAAATCGATTTAAACGATAGACAAAGCTAAAACTGGATTTAGTGCATATAATCATTACATTAATTGATTGGTTATTGTAAATGTGGCTGTTATAACTATTTTATCTCAATTACGCAGGTGGACTTGTAAATTTATATTTGATATTACTCCATACAGACCGTGTCAAAATACATATATCTTTGCTGATTTTTTATAACGTTACATGATTATTAAAATTGTTAAAAAAAACCGCTAAAACTCAATCAATTTTTTATCGAGATATATTTCTTATGCGATGAACAAATTTCTTGATTTCAATAGTCCAAAGAACTAAAACATTTAACCGCTGACGAACTACTTTTAGTTTGCAATCTAATCAGAATAAGGTAACTCAATATAACATCCGAAAAAATGAAGAAAAAACAATCGTCAAAAACGCGATACTCCGAGCTTGATTTCAATTTTTTATCAAACATGGTACACTTTACTGTTTAATGATTAAACAAATCAAAATCAATTGTTCAGTCTGCTGATCTTGAGAAGATCGGTATTAAATATGGTTTATCAATCAATCATTTCACGACTCAAATCAAAGATAGCACTATAAAAAGACAAGGGTTCAGATATCACAAAGAGTCACAACATCAACATACTACAGTCTCCTAAACACGCCTGCATGCCCGTCACACACGCAACATTCTTCTTACACGGGAGGCCGTCTTTACGGTCCCCGGATGTTAATAGGACGTAAATCAAATCAACCAAGAAATCAACCAACTAATCGAAGACGATCCATCGCTGAGCAGACATTTAGAACATTTTGGAGGTATGTCACCGCTCATTTGTGTGAAAGTTGGGTGCACAAATATTTCAAGGACTCTAAATATATCTTCTTGATTCACGAAAAAAATGATTATTTATTTTAACGACATTGTAAAATTCTACATTTATACAGATGACTTTCTAGTAGAAGAATGAACGATTTTCAATTTGGGGTTCTCCTTGATTGTTCATAATTTTGAAAGCGAAGTTTCATTGTCTTTACAAAACTGTAGATTGATTAAACTATATTGTTATTTAACATTGATTGCATAATTTACTTGTCATTATGAATAAAGTAATCAGTACAAGATATGCTATAATGGTCGATATATTGGACCCATTTAAGCGATGCATATCGCATGTCTTATTTACACAAATATACTATAGTCACATGTATAAATAGTAGAAAATTACCGTAGCCTCGTGAATAATTTAAAAGTAAATAAATAAAGAAACATCATTTTGATAGTTGGTTCATTCCATGAGGCACTGCATTAGCAAAAAAAAAACAAAAAAAAACATGTGTTTAATCAGTGCTTATGGAGGGAATGGGTTGTCAGAAACAAATATAATTTGACAAATATCGAATTTTGAGCATCGTCTGCCCATATTGTGCACGCAATAAAATCAATCTAAACCAATAGATATGTTTCGTTTGTCCAATATAAAACAAAAGTAAACACGTAGTTGTCATCCAAATATTACATGCACCAACATTTGATTAATAAAATATTATCAATATTAATATATTTACACCTATATGTTATTTTTATACAGCTACGATTGTCTACTTTCGTTTTAGATTACAGATATACACCATTACAGATGTTTATGCATTCCGGTCGGGTACGAAATGGTCCCTTCACATGTGTGCTAGTGGAACACTGCCGCAGTGAATCATTTGATTCGTTAACATCCATGTATCAATATGGCGGCCAGGTCACCACAATCTATTCGGTGGACCCACTTAAATGTCTCGAGCTCGCAGATCTATTATTTGGCGGCTACCTCATACTTAAATGACGACCACCGTATAACTAATTGACGGTTGTCGGATAATTATATATTGCAACCGCCAAGTAATCTTTATTGTATTTTCGTTATCCTGAATATTAGTACATCATGTGACAGAATACTGGATTCTGATTGGCTACACACATGGCTACTATTTGCAATAGTGCCCGGGCAAGCGGGCACTATTGAAGTGGCGCGAAATTGAACGTGAATGTATTGTGACGTCACCATTACATGACGTCATTATAACGTTGCGCTTCGACCAAGACGTCAAGATGGCGGACAGGCTGTTGTGTGCGGGGATGGAAGCAAATTTTGCTGTTCTACAGAAGAAAGTTCACTCATGTTCTATTTTGATATACTTTTAATCTTCATGAAGCTGAATCCCGTTTTATAGAAACACATAATTCCGCGACAATTCATATGTTGTACTTTTAACGTAACTAGTGGAACAACACCTTAAGGGGTGTTGCGAATGAAATGAGAGACGCTAAGGACCATGAATTGATAACTCATGGCAATTAACCGAAAGAAGTGCAAATATGCGCATATGCATACAATATGAACAATGTATACATTGCATACGTGTATGGAAACTGAATAAAGTATAACGCACAAAGGACCATGCACATGGCGACAGGCCAGTCAATTATTGATAGAGGAGTCATTTGAGGATTTTAACCCATTTGACACTGTGGCCTTATATTAAGGTCAACTCCATTTATTTGAACAAACTCTGTAGCCTTCCATTTCAGCATGTTACAGAAGTAACAGAACCAACACCAGGAATACAAAAATCAGGTCTGCATGACTATTGACAAAAATTATTGCATGTGGAATAAAACTAGCACTCCCAATACAAAACCAGTAGCTAATTCTTTCACGACTTATCCAATTTTTGGAAGGTAGTCCTATTCCTTTACCTATTGGAGGTGAAATAAAACTAGCGCTCCCAATTCAAACATGGTAGTTTGATTCTTTTATGACTCAACTTAATTTTCGGAAGGTAGTCCTATTCTTTTGCAACTTATATAAATCTTCGTAAGATAGTCCTATTCTTTTACATCTCAACCAAATCTTGGAAGTATATTTTAATTACCAAACAAAAAGCCCCTGAATGTACACATTAACAAACATTTATGGTGAATAAAATAGGTAACAAGATTTTAAATAAAAATGTATAGTAATAAGCTTTCCAATGAAATGAAGAAAAAATCCCAATGTCATGATTACATAATATTTCAATTTGATCCGGACATATGGCTTCATATTCACTCAAAAGTGACAATTCTGAATATGTAATATGCATTAAAAGTTGCGTTAATTTATATTGGAATAAACCGGTTCGTATGAAAGTTAAGCAGGTCATAGTGATACCAATTACTATTATAAGTGATTAGATATTGTAAAACAGTAAACTGTTTCATTTTTACAAAAGGTGACAACCATAACAATAGTTTCAGAGGATTAAACAATGAAAGGAGAGCTTTTCGGGTTTTGTTTGTTTTTCAGAGATTTGGTATGGGAATTTTTCATTGTAATTGGGAAAAATAGGGGGTTTGGCATCGGGAATGGGGTCGACCGAAATTATATAAGGAGAAAAATCACTGACTTATTAATAATTTTACTTAATAAATCCATAATGAGTACCAGTGGGGTGGGGGGGCGTGTTAAGTATTTCCATGTTAAAGTATACACATACGCTTGTCCGTCATTGGTGTACAATCATAAGGGGAGATAACTCTGTGAAAGACAAGTGGTTACCATGGGGACATTCGTCTCAGTGAAATATGATGTTTCATCCCCCCTTAATGTTCCTAGCCATGTGATATATTCAAACTAATCACAGGCACATATATATGACATCACAAGTTTTGTATTCTTACATGTATCCTGGAAATATGCATGTTTAGGAATAATCATGTAAAAGATAATGACACGGAATTTGTCAATATTTTATGCTGCATGTTTCATAAGGAATGTAGAACAATACATTTATGCCATATTTTGCCTCGTAGTTATGTATTAACAGAATAAGCCTCACTTGATTGTCCTTTTAATTACAAGTTTCAATTTTGATTTCCGTACTTTCATCAGTATAGGTCACTTAATAGGACGCACTGGTTTAAATTATTTAGAAGATTGAGTTGTTTGGGGCCGAATGATTTAATACTTAAAGATGTCTTTAGGTTACGAGTTTGAATCTCATGTGGGGTAGATGCCAAGTACATATGTGTACTATATATGTACTGACTGCTTGTCTTGTCCATGTACTCGGATTTTTCTCTATCATCTCCTTAAATGATCCTGCAATTAATACTGATTCTGATATTTAATTCAAATAATGGCATGACATAAACGATTTTTAAATGTCATAATTATCATATAATAGTAAGAGCTGTGGTGGCCAAATGGTGAAGATGTCTCAACATATTTATCACAAGCCCTCTACCTTTGGGTTACAAGTTCGAATCCCATGTGGGGTACGTGTCAGGTACTGACTGTTGGTCAGTGGTTTTTCGCAGTGAACTCTGACTTTCCTCTATCATCTCCTTAAATGATCCTGCAATAAATAGTGATTCTGACATTTAATTCAAATAATGGCATGACATAAACGATTTTTAAATGTCCTCCACCAATAAACCTGGCACGTCCTTACATGACCTTTCCTGTTAACAGGACGTTTAATCAATAAAACCCATATCAATAGTCAGAGCCGAGTGGTTAAGATGTCCCGACATATAACCACAAGCCTAGCTCACCTCTAGGTCATGCTTGTAACTGGTTTTTCTTCGGGTACTCCGGCTTTCCTCCACCAACAAACCGCACATCCTTTAATGACCCTGGCTGATAATAGGATGCTAAACTAATAAAACCCACTCATGTATAAGTCTCTGCTAACCCTATTTTATCAAAAAGAATTTTTTTTTCTCATATAAATAAGGAAATGGTAATAATAGACAATATCGATGTCTATTCTAGAAGAATATTACGTAGAAGAACAGGGAAAGTACACATTCCTGTCGAGTGCCCCGACCAGGAATCGAACCCGGGTCGCCAGCGTGGAAATCTACGGCTCTACCAACTGAGCCAAAGAAGCATACATGTACATACATTTCTATATTTTGGCTATTTTTTTAATTGTGTTTAGCATTATGCTAGAAAATATACCTAGAAATGAACAAATAAGCAAATTGCCTCTCTTTATTCAATCCCAGTGAAAAAAATTTCTGCGAACATGTAAAGAATGAAGTAATAAAAAAAAAAAATCAAAAGCAAATAATATTTTTATTGGTAATACCTTAACCGATATGACTTAAATTTTTTAAATGTATCTGCATAATGAGAGATATATGATTTTTTTTTAGATCTATATATTCCCAAAAGTTACTGTTTTATAATTATAAAATATTGTTTTTTTTTCTGGAATTGGCTGGGAGACCGAGACATTTTTTTAGACAAACTACTGGCTGGGACCCTACCAGTAGTCGTGAAGGAACAGTAGTCATGATTTGGGAAAAACATAATTCTTTGCATCTCATGAAACACATTATTTCCACATAAACAAAACAACACCATGATGAAGTATTCGTCAGCAGCTCCAGACATTCGTAAATCTGGACACACAGTAGAATATGCACATAATCACGACAACTGTTCCGTCACGACTAATGGTTGGGTACCTGTAGAGAACATTTTTTTAGAATAAATATAAAAAAAAAATAAAAATAAAAATCTATTAAAAAGTTTAGTTGGTCTCTGAAATACGTGACACCGAATCCAAACTGAAGAGGCTGTTGAGTGTTTGATATGCAGTACATTTAATTTTTAAAAACCTGTTGTTACTATGCCCCCCTCCCCCTAAGTGTGTACAGTAATTTTTACCTAATGTAAACTGTAGGCCTAGGTGTCTTGTAAAACTGCAGTGCATATCTAATAATGTTGATTATATCAATTGTCAATATACCAGATTTTTCAGGTTTGTCTTCTTTAGTTGTCACTTATATTTAGTTTACGGCCATCCCTTGCCTGACATTGTCGCATGGACGTGTCACTTTCGCTTTGATCTTATCAAGGTGCTATTTTTAGACTGCAGCTGATCAACAAAACATGTCATCTGATAACGGGAATGGTTTAACTACGCTACTAGTCTTAATCATACAATTAAGCAATATATTAGGAGAACATATTAAAACGGCATCTGTCTCAGAGTCTTACAATAGACTGTCAGTTTACGAGATGTTTTTAAATTTAATTCATGCAGTGTTGCCTAGCCTAACGCTTGATTCAGTCGCTGTCAGGATCAGGCTCGGTAGGCCTACATGCAGTAGGAAAGACAATCATAATAAACAACAACGACCTCAAATATTAGATAGCGAATAATACTAGCACCAGCCGATAGTGATAGCTTTAACAAGTAAAATACATAACTAGGCTTACTTACCTGATATTGCCGATTGTAACTTGAAAATCGAGGCGGCTTTCAACACCAATCCAAACCTGTTCCAACCGGATACACAGGTGACATCTCACATTCCTTCTACCAGATGGCGCTAACATATGGCAGGTCTTTGTGCGGTTGAACGCCCCAAACAACATACATTTCCCCGATTTGCGCAATCCCCAACAAATATTTGGATATCATTGAAAGACTTATAAAACGTTTTATAAATTTAAGTAATAATATCATAAAATATAAGCAGAATGTTTCATATATACGATATATTTGTGAATGGTCCACTCGTCGATCTAATCGGTCAGAATAGCTTTGAAGGAAGGCGGCACAAGTCCAAAAATATCACGTCTGCCGTGGAAATTTACTGAGAACCTGCGAAATACCACCAATTTCCAAGACCGTCTTGTGGTCGTTCTTCGAAATATTTTCAAAAACCAAAAATACCGTTTTGTTCAGAATTACTTAAATTTTGAATGTGTAGAATCTGAGTTTGTCAACTTTTAACGTTTGTTCGCTAGGTCGGATTAAACAGAAACTAGCGATGAAAATGGCGATTTTCGCCTGTTTGACCCTAAATTTCTCACTCAAATGAATTTTCGTACAGTCAATATCTATCTCAGTCGATAGATCACGCCAGGATTTACTTAACTTTAAAATATCGTTAAAAAGTATCTCTCAGTTTCCTTATTACTCAACTTGCGGTTATAAGCGTGTTGGTAGGTAAAAGTTGTCGTGTTAACATTCGTTCCGAAGGAACGATAACTCTGTTATCGCACCTTACGTCTCTCATTTCATATAATATGGTTTGGAAATGAAGATAGCATTGAGAGGTGTCACTTTGACGTGCTTCTGTTACGATGACATAAAAACAAGTCCCATCTGATGGTTATGTACTAAACCCATTATGGCCTTCGGCTTATGCACTATTCCATCCCTCGACAATACTATGAGGCAATAGTGCCCTCTCTAACAGGCCATAATAGATAAATAGTTTCTGCGTAAGCCTGATCTGGTTCAGTAGGTTTCCTGATGGATATCAGTGTTAACCCAATAGAAAACGAAAGTAAACACTAAGATGTCATCCAAATGTGACATAAATCAATATTTCAAATATATACCAATATTTAATAATAAATATTTATCAATATTTAAAATATACATACACATGTACGTTATTTCAACACAGATACGACTGTCTACTTTCGCTTTAAACATATTACTGTACAGAGGTTATATCAAACAATATCACTTCTTAATTGTTAGAGGTATTGTCACATAAATAACCGTACATATACCTTTTCAAAATTATTGTCATTATAAAATTAATATGTAATAGGCCTACTTACTTAAAGTAGCAGTTTCCATAGGAACATTGTCACTGTTGTTACCCTCGACCGCCTGTCGCCCTGTCGTAACGCTTCGTTTCAAAGAAAGACGATTCTAATATACAAACAAACACGGTCATAAATTAATCTAGTCCGGAATATTTTACATTCTTATTTTGCATTCCACGAAATCTTCGAGTTAATAGTTAAATGCTATAGTACATTAATAACAAGGGCGTACTTGTGAAATTACATAAATGAAGATTAATTATGTATAATTACCATTTTAGTTTATAATATTATAGTTTGATATTATAAACGTGATCTGTAATAGACGATCATTTCCTTCATTTTCCTATTGAGATATCAATAGAGTGTAGAGGTCGATACGTTGTTAAAATCGTCGATATTTTTAACAATGGTTGTCTTGTGTTATTTCCATTGAACATTTTGAGTGTGTAATCCGGCACACTTGTCATAGTGTCCGTGAAACTCATTCAGTGACGAAAAGACAGTAATAGAACTCACGTATAGTAGCCATGCTTGTATTGCTATTTAATGATATAAAGAAACAAATGACGAATACATTTTTTTAATGCTAGGATTTTTATCAATATGCAAATTTTGAAATCAAAAATTGTTTTTACTTATTTTACTTTTAATTATCACCCGCATGATAAACAGCATTAAGCAAATAAGCATTGGATGTAGTGATTTTTAAATCAATAAGCATGTAAAGAATGTAAAGACTTTAAGTTTTTGAACTTTTTTCTTCTTTCGATTTTAACTTTCGATTCTATATATCTATCCATGTTATACATTAGCAGAGCCCTGTCCATTTTACAATTTTGCTACCATACAATGATGAATTTCGTTTGATATAGTAAACATTAGAAATACATTTTTTATCTGTTACCTCAGAAGTATATGACACGATTAATCAATTAATTACTTAAACATTGATGTCAAATTATGAAATTAGTCATTATTTTTTATATAACAATAAAGTAAAAAGATCGAATACTATCACTACTAGAAATCAAAACAATTCTTCATCGATAATACAACAGGAATGAAAGTGCGATAATTCTATATTACTGAGCATATCTTGATATATGGAGAGATCCAAGAATTGACAAATCTGCGTTAATCCAGATCTGTAATGTGACGATACAAATAAGGGGACAAATAAGAATAAGTTCGAACCAGGGACCTCTCTATCTGCAGTCGAATGCTCTACCACTGAGCTATATCCCCTTGACAATCGCAAATGAAAATTAGATGATATATATTTCTGATGCAATAATATCGGATTCAGGGGTCAACATATTTATTTACTTCTTCCCTAATTATATAAGCTATTTTTGAACGTCAGCACTAAAACAAAATAAGACATAATAATGTATATTTATATTTGTATTGTTTACTAGCTGACACCCTTACACACACGTATATAGACCGTCAATTAACTGTGTAACATCAATATAAACCGTCTGCTAACTGGAATATCATTACATCATTACCCCAATCCGCCGTCTGTGTCAATGTGTAAACGTATCCAGGTCGTAGGTTTACGTCTGTAAACAAAATCCTAGTCGTTTGTTTACAGTTAGTATACGTATACCTGTCGTCTGCTGACGAGGCATAGTATTATCTATAAATAAACCTGACTATGACGTCAGAAATCGTACACCAGTCGTTTTACTATCATGGTATAAATATAGCCGGGGTTGTCTTTGTGGACAGACACAATGAGACAGGTGGACAACGAGGTACGTAGACCACTTTATATTTTTGTTTTTATGATATTTTGAAAATGGAAAAAGTTTTGGCTTGATTTTTTTATCTTGGAAGTGTATAATTAATTGTTTGTGCTTTTGTTGGGGATCTTAATACCAAAACCCTGTTATATGTATGTTAATCAAAAATGATCATTCTTCTCCATTTCAACCACTCAGTTTTGTCTATTCATTAATAGATGGTAATTTTAAAATAACATGTAAAGGTTATTATTTTCCAGAGTTAGAATACTTTCATAAATTCTGTATCTTAATAAAATAAGAACCATATATTTCTGTCTAACATCTTCTTGTTGTTTTAAATCAATTGTATATGACGAATGTTTTAACATTTTGAGTGAAAAATATTTTTTAGAAAGTCTGAATTTCAAAACCTATGTGTAATACATTTTAGCCTTTCTATTACGTTGCAACAAATCATTTTCGTTTGGGTTTTTAATTGCGTTGGGTTTGTATGGAAGTCTTGAAAAGCCATTACAGCTTTAATTTTCAATTGAATTATTGATGAAAATTATTTGTATTAAAGTCAGTATCGTACATCATATCAAGAAACCTTATTATTAACATAATGCATTTTAATTTCCTTTTGTTATAACATTTTTTTGAACGATCGTTTAATTTGATACGATTATTACAATTTGATACATATATTTTGGAAAAAGTCTGAATATTAAAAAGTATGGCTAATATTTCAGAGGTGTCCACTAGATGGAGCCCGTGGTCAGGTCAATCGCTTGACCTCCTCGGATTCGTGAATAGCCACGCCCACTTTGACGAGGAACCAAGGCACGTGAGCTATGAAATATTTGGGTACAAAGGTCACACTGGTACCTCCTGTTTCTGTCGACGTGTGTCTCGACCCCTTTACCGCCGGGGTAGAGAAATCGTGGATGGAAATGGTATGGACAAAGCAGTGACATTTGTCAGACAAGGTGATATATGTTATGACAAAGAGCTTAAAAACAACGATAAATCAAAACATTTTAGGATGAAAAACGTTAAAACAATGAAGGACAAGGGAGAAAGTAATTTGCAGAGTGAACGTGAAAACACAGACATGTTGGATAGATAACGATAATGCACATTTCACATAAATTTTATTATTGTCAGCAATGCACGTTCTGTGGAACGATTGTGTTCGGGATGAATTGATGTTTTCATAACTTTGCTAAGAAAGAATTCAAGGATATTTGCACTGAGTGACGTTTAACACTGAATAGCATCAAAATTATGGAATTTTACACGATGAATCCAGTAAAACATTTTCATCGTCGGCATGGCAACCATAACTTTTAGGATTTATCTTCTTTTTGATGACAACACTAACATTTCATCAACTACCAGCGAAATCATCAGCACGTTGGGATACAACATTATGTACATTAAATCTCAGCCTATGATCATGAAGTGTACAGTCAAGATATGAACATGTCTGAGCTCAATACAGAACCATCGAACCATTTTAATGCAACAAGCAAAGGATTTCTAACATACTTTCAAATATAACTGAAGAAAAAGTAACGCAGAAATATGGAATTGACCGTGTAAGAAGACGTGTCTGTCAAAGATGACAATTTCATTATCATTATTATCGATTCCTTGGATTATAGTTGGATTATAGAATAATTACATGACAACAACATAGGAATAGATTCTTTATTTGATTATTATTTACATACTTTCATTTCCTTCGTACTTCAAGGTTTATATTTGCATTCGCTCTACCAAGACAATCATAGAGGGACAAACTAACCTGAACTGAGTTGGAGCTAACTGATTATCTTAAATCTCGTAATTCGTTGTTTGCATGTCGATGTGATGACCTTTCGGTTTGCGTTAAGAATCAATTCGTATTTTGAGGTACACAAACCACATGTGGAATGAATCCCTTCTACACAATTGTTTGTCCGTGTTGTAGATTATTTTTTTATTCTAAGTTGAAAACAAATCAAGTGTTAAATTATATTTCCAACAATCAGCCAGCTAGTGCAATCAGTGAAAATATTTACAGCGTTATTTCTAATAATTTTCTTCGTGTTGGAAAGCATGAATTATACAATGATATTGTTACAGAACCAGTGAACATTGTATGTGTGTGTCGATTCGATGTCTAATACGATGTATACGATGTTACATTCCTCAGACAAAGGACAAGGCAGCATAAACTTAAACAGAAAGGTGTAAAAGTGTACGAGTTGTCTTTGAAATGAAAGTCAAACATGTATGCTCAACGTCGGAAGTTTGTGTACATACATCACAATGCTCTACCGTTATATAATGGTTGCTTAATATCTTGTGATATTTGTGCGATAATCTGGAAAAATCCAGATCAGCTGACTTCCACATCAACATCACCGATGCCAGTAATAACATTGAACTCACTTATGAAGAAGAAACCGACAGCAATATGGCTTTCCTAGACACCTTGAAAAGAAGACCGAAAAAGTATTGGTACATAGGGAAAAGACTCACTCAAAATATCTAAACTTCAATACCAACCATCTTTTAATCAGAAACTAGGCGCAGTGCGTACATTGCTCCATAGATGTGAGACCGTTGTCACAGAACAGCAGGACAAGTTTGAAGAACAAAACCATATATCTAGGACAATAAAAACTTTTTATCATTTTATCCCTCAAACGGGTACATAAACAGTGTCATAATACAGAGAAAACCAAAAGAAAACCAACAAAGGATAACACCAAAATCAAAATCTAAGTCGTCACCTCGTAGATCAGAGGTATGTCTGAAACCTACAACGAATAAGCATACCCTGCCTTCACTCCATTTCTAACAGGAAATGTCATCCGTGAGAAATATTCTGTCCATCATCCAGAGTTACGTCATCGCAGCTATCTGAAACCATCCAGAGAATATACTGAGACTATGACATAACAACAGTCATGACACTACTCAGGACAATCCACATCATCCTATAGTACATCCTAAGGATAAAACATGTTACAGAGTGTGTCTACAAGATCGGATACAAAAACCGCGATGCATCGTGTATAAGAGAGAAAAAGAAAGACGCTTTGAGGTCGGCCTTGAAGAACAATTGTAAAATGCGGAATCCCAGACTCAATCTGAAAGAAAACAACAGTTTCAGTTCAACAAATCGACTGCTTTAGACCATGTCACATAAAACCATGTGATGGACTGGGAGTAATGGACAACGAGAAAGATATCTTCAAGTGAATACGCCGCAGTAGCCCAGTATTAAATCGAGACGAGGGGACACACAGTCTTCGCACATATATGATCAGATATTAGACAAAGAGTAGCGAGATAGAGTCATTTCGGCCCATTACAATTCTACATCATAGTACTGTATACTCTGCAGTGCCGAAATATTTATTAGGCAACGGTGTTAGAGTTTCATTTTAAATACAGCTCGTACACTTATACACCTTTGTGGTCTGATGAAAGTGAAAGGGTACGCATCGTTCTAGTCACCGGAACGCCACACATAACATTATAACGGGTTGTTTACCAATACCATTACACATTTTATGTTAAGATTTGAGTATTTCCGAAATTATAAATTTTATGTGATGACGGGAAATCATGTTGACTTTCACTTTTTCATATAGCATTGAGTAATTTTAATGTTTTTATTCTGTTTGTTAGCAGGGCCCAGTTTCATGAACATTCCTAAACTATAGAAAATCATTACAAAAATTAAAGAAAAAATCTGAAGTTAAGGAGCCTTCCTTAAATCTGTAATGTTTTTCTATGAAGAATTTTAAATTAATGAATTCCTTAAAATTAAGGAATGTTCATAAAACTGGGGGCAGTTTACAATTTATTTTGCATGTGAGGTGTTGCTTTATTTAGTTATAGTTGTTTTCCAGTACAGGAACATCAAGTTCCTCTACGCCGGAATTGTAACATTAATCTACAATGTATTTAAAGTTCGTTTATGGTGCCTTATAATAATCTTAAAATGGTTTTGTATCCCCTTTTAAAAGTAATGAAATAACATTTTTAGTGCACATTTCATATAAGCTTGTGTAAATGTATAATGAACCTCAAATACTCCCCTATTTTTACAGAGATTAGAGAACATTTACAGATCAACAGAAATTAAATTAACATTCACTTTGTTTTTTATAAGATTTAACTTTCTGTATCTTTTTGTATTTTCGTTTTATACACCTGGATTACCGTGGTACACAAACATGTCTGTGCTTAGTTGGAGTAAATCGTTCATACCAGTTGAACTGATTGATCCATGTCCACCTTTCATCTTGGTGTTTTAACATATATTTTGTATTTTGAGATGTATGATTATATAGAGTAAATATGGGCGAAATCCTCCATGACAATAATACAAGGCGACTGTAGTTTAACATTGTTATTTGTCATTATTTTATCCAGATTTAAATTGTATTAAATTTGATGCTGCAAACAATCAGCCTCTATGTGGCGATAGTGAAAATGTGTGATATGGCGACTAAGAATATGTCTGAAATCATTAATAATGTAACGTCCGGAAATGATATCACAAATCTTACAACTATTAATGATATCTTAAGCTGTAGATTGGCTTAAATCGAAAGGCAATGAACTGACGCCGAAAATGTTGACAGACCATAGGTCGATGATTCTCCAACCCCAACATAGTTAGACATTTATTTATCATAAAGTCTAGTGTATATAATACTTACAACACTTTGTTGTCATTCACCAAAACCAAACTATTAATATTATTGCATCCTCAATACCTCAGGGATCACTATCACTGTCGTTATATCCACCAATGGACAATGTCATAACAGTTCATGGAAGGACTAATACTCCTGTCACATCTGTTGTCATCCACAGGACTGTGTCATTGTAATTGTCATCTACAGGACTGTGTCATTGTAATTGTCATCTACAGGACTGTGTCATTGTAATTGTCATCTACAGGACTGTGTCATTGTAATTGTCATCTACAGGACTGTGTCATTGTAATTGTCATCTACAGGACTGTGTCATTGTAATTGTCATCTACAGGACTGTGTCATTGTAATTGTCATCTACAGGACTGTGTCATTGTAATTGTCATCTACAGGACTGTGTCATTGTAATTGTCATCTACAGGACTTGTGTCATTGTAATTGTCATCTACAGGACTGTGTCATTGTAATTGTCATCTACAGGACTGTGTCATTGTAATTGTCATCTACAGGACTGTGTCATTGTAATTGTCATCTACAGGACTGTGTCATTGTAATTGTCATCTACAGGACTGTGTCATTGTAATTGTCATCCTTTAAACCAGTGTCATTGTAATTGTCACCCTTTAAACCACTATAGGAACCGCAGAATCAAACTTAAAATATATTATTGAAAATCTCCATCCGGGCAGAAGGTGAATGTTTCAGAGCCTACTGCATGGTTGGTTATTCAGAGTGCATCAGTTTCAAATGTTTAATGTGTAGGTTGGGCAATACATAGATCTTACGTAGATGTTAAATGCATAAAGATTTTGAAATTCTTGTCTGTTTCTGACAGGGGAGGAAATCAAGAATTTTTATTAGGCATCCATATATTGCAATGCAATACATATGAATTATAGCGACCTAGTTACCACGGCAACTAACATAGGAGGAGTTTACGGGACAGCAAAACATGTGTATAACTATAAACCAAAATCAAAATGTCATCTGATGTATTGAAAACTATGACCGTTCTATTTTTCATCCTTAAAACAACTACTGTATATAGCAATTATCAGATCAATTCAATATTATCAATTTTTTAACCTGTCAGTGCCCTCCGTTATATTTCCACTGTAACCATGTTATTTGCAACACTGGTCCAAAGACTAATGGGTTATTGACAAATGCAAAGTCTTTGTAATGATCTGGTTTCCTTAGTCATCAAAGTTGTCATGAAATAAAGTCTTCTTACACATCTACACACCGCCCAAAACATCACTTTTAAGTTTCATTGAAATTATAGACAAGATTTCCGGACGACAAACTCAAAGAAAACAGACAGACACACAGACAGATCAATGAGAAAGTGATAAAAATAATACCAGAAATGGCATATCTTATCAGATTTCTTCAGAATCAAGAAGCAATTAAATGAGCTCCACTGAAATATTTAATATCATGGTTGAGACTAAACAATATTATAGTTGATAAATGATTGAACTTTCCTAATGTTGATATTATTACGGCACATTCAATACAAAGTCACAGTACCATCCTCGAGACTCCAAGGGTTACTATCACTGTCGTTGTATTCACCCTTTGAATAGGTCACAGCAAACTTGAAAGCTCTGTGGATGTAATCGGTAAACTGTTGACTTATGGTTTCGTTCTATGTAACATGTTATAGTCAAAGGAAGTCTGTGCGAGTCTGTGATTGATCAGTTGTTTTCTCCTGAACTGCCTTCAGTGATAAGGAAAGTGAACAATTGTAAAAAAAACTGAGGTATCGAGGATGGCACATTGCTAGTTTGCACAGATGATGACACCGGGGAAGAGGAGATAACTTACATGCTTGTGACTGATATTTCATTAGAACGACAGGGGTATGTATATATGGATGACGGAAGTCAAAAACAGACTTTTACCTAAGTTACATAATAACTGATGAATACCACATCGTTCCAAGCACATTCTTTGGAATGAAGAAAAGCGATAATATTACTCCGAGATTATGTCTTTTCCAATAAGTTGATAATATAAAAGTTAGCTTTAAAGTTAATTTATTGTGATGCAGTTAAAGATGCTCCAACGCTGATAAACAGTATTGTTTCACCATCAAAAACAAGAGCAGACGATTTACACCATTACCACTATTGGAAAGTTTGAGCTTCTAATGTTAGTTCAAATAAAAATTACAAAATACAATTAATTGCATCCCGAATACATTCCATGGCACTATATCCTATATGGAATGAAGTACTGATTGCACATGTACCAAAGTGAAGCATCTTTAAACAGAGGTGACTTAATTAGATATTAGCATGCATTATGACATATAACAATAATTGATAAGGTCACGAACAGATTGACAAGAAAAAATAATTAATAATTCGTTTATTTCCCATTTTCCAATGAGTTTATGATGTCTTTGTATCACTACTGGTTTTGTTTGTACTGATGAAAAGCTTAAAATCAATACAATTAATTAAACATAAATATCGTTATGCTGCACAAATGTGTCAGAAACAATCTGGTGGTATGAAGGTCCTAAATGATGATTAATTGACTGAGATAACTACGTGTGTACGTGTTATGTCAGTCTTTGCTAAGTTATAAAAAATCACCGGTAGAAATATTTAACTGATTAGAAGTGAAAGTTTAACAGTTCTGTGACACTAAGCATTGCCAAACCGCCATACTTCGATAGTTGCTAACTAAAACTTATCTAAGTCTGCGTTCTTCTCTAAATGGACTTCACTTCAAACCTATTTCGTAACTAACCACAAAAAAAACAGCTAGATACAAATAATTCATGATATTAACAATATTGAAAAGTCACTTCTAAATTATATCATATCGGAAAGCGCTAAAATAAAACTACCGCTAAAACAAGTCTGATATTTTATTAGAACGACAACGGACTGGAGTAGATCTACAGCACCATGCCGAAAGTGAGTCAATTATGTATAATCCCTGAATATTCTATTCTATATAACTACTACAGTTACTTTTGAATTTCTTCTGAATTTCCCCGGTCTCGATCATCAAAAAATGGATAATGAATATATGATTGTTTAATATCATTCTGTTACAAAATTATCTTATGTAGCAAATAGACAGGAAACAATTATTCTTAACTCAAACAATTTGTTACATTATGGTATTCATTTATTAAAGATCAGATATAACACTGTTTTAAGAATCAACAAAGTCATGTTATTATGCTATGCGGCCAAGATTCCCATAAAATTGGATGACGGAAGTCAAAAACGGACTTTTAACTAAGTTACATATAATAACTGAAAAAAGTGATTATAAGTCGGCGCTTTTTGTTTCGAGAAATTTGGATCCAATTTTAAAATGGGGATCTAAAAATAGCACATCGTTCCAATATACACTCAAAGGTGGTCAATACTCTATGACCAAATAATGACTGAAGCTTAGGTATTCTAGGATTAAAAGAGCTTTGGAATGACGAAAAGAGATAATATTGCTCCGAGATTATCTCTTTTCCAATAAGTTGATAATAAAATTATTAGCTTTAAAAGTAATTTATTGTGATGCAGTTAAACAGAGGTGACTTGATTAGATATAAGTATGCATTATACCTATAATAACCATAATTGATAAGGTCACGAACAGGTTGACAAAAAAAAATCAATAATTCGTTTATTTCCCCTTTTCCACCAAATTCATGATAAAATGTCTTTGTATCACTACTGGTTTTGTTTGTACTGATGAAAAGCTTAAAATCAATACAATTAATTAAATATAAATATCGTAATGCTGCACAAATGTGTCAGAAACAATCTGGTGGTATGAAGGTCCTAAATGATGATGGATTGACTGAGATATCTACGTGTGTACGTGTTATGATAGACTTAACTAAATTATAAATTATCATCGTTTTTTTTTTTTTTTTTTTTTTTTTTTTACTTGAATGGACTTTAATTTAAAAAACTATTTCGCACTAAATTACAAAATGGACTGAATACGAATACTTCAATTTATAAACGATATTGAAAAGTCATTTCTAAATATATCATATTGGTCATACTTAACGTCTTAAACTAGAAATAACTCATTAAGTAACGGATTACAAATATAAGTGCTCAAAGTTGCAAATAATTGGCGTTTTCAAGAGAAGCTTCGATATTTATCCCACCTTTTCCTATCCTCCTCACCAATAATGGAATTGTACGGTCAATTTTTGCGGTTTTCATAAATTCATGTACAGCACCTGTAAACCTGGAAATTTTTTTTTCTTCATACTGTTCGTAAATGTTCATTACATTTTTTCATGCTTGTCATTTGTAAATAACTAATATCACAGTGCAATTGCTGAAAAATATCCCAGATGATAGGTTACCTCTGTCATTTTTCATACTGTTCGTAAATGTTCATTACATTTTTTCATGCTTGTCATTTGTAAATAACTAATATCACAATGCAATTGCTGAAAAATATCCCAGATGATAGGTGTGAAAAAATTCCACTACTATATGTTTATCCAACAGTCAATACATGTACTTTACTGCTTTGTTACTGCTATGTTGCCGATAAAATGTAACAGCACTATGTATATGACTTGTAATGTAAGATTTCCAACATAATTGGTATCATGATTAATTCGTCAACTTCACTATTTCCGTGTAGATATCAACACAACACAAAATAACACAGCGATTACAGACTGCATATTAATATTCCCTCAATGTTTTCATGTTCAAATAGTATACAAGTACAGTTTGTATGACTTTCTTTTCTTTAAACAAGCTGAAACAAATGAACAAAGTTCCGTTCTGATTCATTTGTGATCACTACTTTATCCCCCCACACGGAAATCGCCCTTGGTCGTTCTATTCCATCTGATGACGTCAGCAGTTCCCTGACGTTGGTTCCGTCCCCAGACATCTGTATGACGTTGTGGGAGTTACACCCACAAACATACACGTTACCCTCCCGGTCTACGTCTATACCGGTTGTATCCTTCACGACCCCGACCTTCAGTACATCTGTGTGTGTCCCGTCAGACAGTCGGGTGACGGCTACAGCGTCAGGGTCAGAGGTGTGGATGCTGCCAAAGACACGTCCATCCCTCTGATCACTGGCGAGATGCAGACATTTAGCTTTAATTTTAAGAAGCATGGTAGCTTCACCTCCATTTTGTGGTACACTGAAAAGTGATGTTACTGTACCAACAACAAACGTGTTGTTATTGTATGTGACACCAAAACAATTTTTAGTAACGTTTTGAATCTTTATTTTAGATAGGACGGTCAAGGTTAAATCCGTTACATTGACTGTACATATGGATTTATCTGTGTACAATGTCACTGCCACGGTGTTGTCATCAACACGGCAAAGGTCGCACAATTGTTCACTTATTTCTATATCACATTTAAAATCACCGTTTTCCGTAAATAGTTTTACTTTGTGATTTGCATGGTCTCCTACAACAATACGACCACCAGACAGGAGGACTACTCCATTCAGAGTACAGTCTTTCTCGTCAGTGGGAACTTTGATGTTGATCTTTCTGGTCATCTTCAACTGACGTTCGGACAATGGCTTACATACCACAGCAGTCGGTAGTTTCCTCTGTTGTTGATGGACGAGTATCGTCCCCAGGGTAAGACTGGTCTTTGTGTCCAATGTGAGTATGTCAGGGTTATACTCGTGTCTCAGACTGGTAGACCTTGACGACTTCTCCAACTCCTGTATCAGTCCCTTACACGACTCGACCTCCGCCTGACCTCTCTGGAACAGACTGATCGTTCCCACGGTGTCCTCCTTCAGGCCGGGATCCTGTGATGACGTCAGAGTCTTCTGCATAGCGAACATCAGCCGTTCACACTTCTTCCTCGATATATCTAGGTTTCCTTCTCCTCTTTGAATGATTATGTGAGTTTGTCTGTAAGTTCTTTCTGAAGTACATCAAACCGCTCGTTAATCTTCGTACGTAGATCTATTAAACTTTCTAGTGCGGTGACTTGGTCTTCTGTCATGGACTGTAGCTGTTCCTCGACATCTTTTATCAGTATCTCCATGGAATTAACGCATTTTCGAAGTTAAGTAAGAAGATCCTCAATTTTCGTGGTTTGTATCTTGTCCCGGAAATCGTCTGCTGATGTCACCGCCTCACATTTCCGATGATCGACGATGATACACTTGTGACATCCAAGGATCTGATGATCCTCACAGTAATACTCCAGTTTCTCCTTATGTTTACCACACCCAGTAGCCGACATCTTACGTCGAATTGTGGCTGATTTGTTCCTTTTGGTGATATTTTCGGGTTCACAATTCTCGTGAAACAGGTCATGGAAGCCGACTTTACAAGATTCACAGAAGTATGATTTGTTTTGCTCGCACCAAAACTTTGCCGGAATGTTAATGTCTCCTTTCTTCTCACAAGGTTTACACATGATCAGCGTGCTTGTATTTTGTAAATGTTGGATCATCTCTACCGCCAGATTGTTGGTAGGAAATTGTTCGGCCCAACGTTGTTTGTCTTCTGACTGGTTTAACGGCTCAGTGTCCCTACGACATACCGGACACGAGAAAGAAGACGCCGACGCCATCTTACCTGACGATTCATTGATGATGTAGCTAGCGAGACACTCTTGGCAGAATGAATGAAGACAGGGGAGGGACTTGGGATGTCGGAGCTGTTCTAGACAGATAGGACATTCAAGCATCAAAGTGTCGAGAGATGGACTACCGACGGCATTGTCTGATGTCTGGTCCTGAACAAATCCACCTTCCGCCATATTAAGTTGTTGTTTGGGTAACCTAAAACGAAACTTTATAAGTCAAAATAGTGATATGATATAGGATCTTGAACGCGTAGTTATTCAAACTTTAAAATCACAAGACTAATTAAATAAAATCTCGTGAAATGAACAACATAAACATATATTATTTTTTATCACAAGCACTGTAGAATCGAAATTATTTAGAAAATCAAAATATGCTGTGAAAAAGTATCCGCGGAGACAGCCATTTTTATCCTTATTGTTATTGGTGTATGCCTCTCAAAACGCTTACTGTAACATATGCCACTAGTGAAACATGCAAAACATTTCATGGGATAATTACATGTATATTAATCCAATATGTACTCTTTCATTCAGAGAAATGTCTACAGTATATTTGAGGCAAAACATTTAGCACACGAAAGCAGGAACATTTTTGCATGTTCAGATTTTGTGAAGCACATTTAAAATCAAATAAATCACGTTTTTGTTTTATGTTTATTGTGACATGCATCCAATCAAAAGAACTCAAAAACATACGAAATGAAACAGATGGATGATCCCCGTGTTTCAGTTTTAAATCTGCCATGGCACCAGGATTTGTGGTCAAATATGTTTTAAGTTTTAAGCATTACCAGGGATATCCCAAATCAAACATCTTAGTCTGTGTTTCCGGTAAATAAATTAAACACATACAATTATAAACCGACTCCTACACGTGTATATATATGGACATCTTGTGTCACTATTACCCTCTTCTGTACCTGTTGCCCTTTCTAATAAATATTAATACATATCATCTCAGAAATGTGCATGGTCTTTTTTATCTTATCTAAATTCCTCTTCCGGTATTAGATTCACAAGATAATGATACTTTTAACTGTATTTAAATCAGTCACGACAAATTGGCAATGTCGAAAATAAAAGATCGATGTTTTAAAAACCTCAAACGAAATCACGTAGTGAAATATGACTTACATAATGTATTACCCAAATAATCAATCTAAACATAAAATTGAATCTATGTCAGAACGTTTTGATATCCCAGTTAGGTCACCCAGTACATTGTATCTTATCTGTAAATACACGATCTGTAGATACACAGAGGTATATTTGTCTCAATGTTAAACCAATAAGAAACGAAAGTAACACCAAATACCCTAGCATAACGTTATATGAACGAATAATTGATATAGGGTCTAATATTTATCTACTAAGATACAACGATTAAATGGTTTTCATTATGCAAATTAGTGCTTTCTCTTTAACTACCATTGTCTACTTTCGTTTTAGCCTATATAAGTACACCGTTGTCTTCGTGGTTTAAAGTAACAATGTAATTTCCCTAATTTTTTTCTAATATTAGGTTTTTTAGTATCCTAGTATTCATACTTCTTTAATAACATGTCGATATTAAATTATTACCTCACAGATAGGCCGACTCCAAACAGCTTTCTTTGCTTACACAAAAGACCGCATTTTATCTGTTTATCTTCCTCGTGAAATCGTAACGCCCATCAGGACTATTCTAATATTCAAAACAGATGGACTGACACCAGGTCCGGATGTTATCTTCACTACATTGCAGACCACGGCCTACATTGTTTACATAGTTTTACACTGGGAATTTTACATTTCGAGCTATCTATATAGATGTTCTGACATGGTAAATTGTTTTTCATAAACTTTAAGTTTTTGTTTCAATAATGATATGGATCCTCGGCATTCCAGGAGTTGCTATTTCTTTCATTGTATCCGCCCCTGGAATATGTCATAGCAAAAAACTGACCAATCACAGGCCCGTAGAGATTTCTACTGAAGATTACAGAGACAGCGACGACCAACTTCATAGTCATACGGTCAACCACAGTGTACCATTATTCAATACTTTCTATGACAAAAAAAAAAAAAAAAAAAAAACACAAACAAACAAAACCTAACTACAATTTACCTGTCTTTGTGATCGCATACAGAGCATTCAGTGTTGCTATGACATAATCCAGGGATGCATATCACGACAGTGATAGTAACCCCTGGAAGGACGACGGTTTTAATTTAAATTTAAGTTTAAATTGTAATTGATCTGCAGTCGAATGCTCTACCACTGAGTTATATCCCCTTGACAATCGCAATTGAAAAATATATCATATATATATCTGATGCAATAATATCGGATTCAGAGGTCAGCATAATTATTAACTTCTTCAATAATTGTATAAGCTATTTTTCAGATGTCAGAACTAAAATGAAATAAAACATAATAATGTAAATTATCACACTTTTGTCCTTGATAATGAACGTTTTGCCCATGCGATATTAGTGTTGTCCGTGCCGTCATATCAGCGCCCGGGCTGATATCACATTATGACGTCATAATTTGATATCAGCCCGGGCTGATATCAGTTATCAGCCCGGGCTGATATCAGTTATCGGCCCGGGCTGATATAAGTTATCGGCCCGGGCTGATATCACGTCATCCGGGGTTTTCACTCCGGATTTTAAAGTTGCCGCTTCGATTCATTTTCCTACAGACGATAAGTTGAATACCGGATACAATTTTCAATTTCAAAATAGCTCTCGGATAAACGTATTGAGAAAGATATCAGAAATCAGAAATAGTCTGTTTCATGATGATTTTACTGGAGATATTGTCTTAAGTAAGATCAGGTTGAAATGAGTTTTGTCCACAGTGCCGAAAACAAAGCATCGCAATTCACATAATTATAACACGAAAAGAATGTATTCGGTATAAATGAAATCAACGACATGCGTTTGTCAACAAGAAGAGACACAGGAATAAATTAGACAGTTTAATACGTGTAGTTTAATTTTCCCGTCGAATTCATAATTCATGTCCGTTGTAAAACTGATCATTCTGAAATGAACCCGCTTTGCCGGAATTTGTTGAACATTATCATTTTTTAAGTGATAGTTAGCCTTCAATAGGATCTTGTTAATTTTGCTTAAAATATATGTTTCACTTCGTTCATTTAACCAGGGACTATGTATTTGTTAAAAACATATACATGTACATGTAATGAAGTTTTTCCACTGTTTCAATATTAAATTGGACTATTATGACTAGTGGAATATCGGTCGATCAATACGTTTTAATACATGTTTTTAAATTGTTAAAATTTCTTTCTCTTTTTTTCAAAATGTGTGATAAAAAGGTTATGATATGTCAATTTTGATATCGCACCCTTTATCAGCCCTTGACCTGATATCAGCCCTCGGGCCTGCGGCCCTTGGGCTGATATGGCGGTCTCGGGCTGATAAAGGGTGCGATATCAAAATTGTCATATAATAACCTCTAAGTAATATTTGTATTGTTTACTAGCTGACACCCTTACACACACGTATATAGACCGTCAATTAACTGAGTAACATCATTATAAACCGTCCGCTAACTGGAATATCATTACATTATTACCCCTATCCGTCGTCTGTGTCAATGTGTAAACGTACCCAGGTCGTAGTTTTAGTCTGTAAACAAAATCCTAGTCGTTTGTTTACAGTAAGTATACGTCGTATACCTGTCGTCTGCTGACGAGGCAAAGTATTATCTATAAATAAATCTGACTATGACGTCAGAAATCGTACACCAGTCGTTTTACTATCATGGTATAAATATAGCCGGGGTTGTCTTTGTGGACAGACACGGGGAGACAGGAGGACACCGGGGTACGTAGGCCACTTTATATTTTTGTTGTTATTTTGATATGGAAAAAGTTTTTGCTTGATTTTCTTATCCTGGAAGTGTATAATTAATTGTTTGTGCTTTTGTTGGGGATCTTATTACCAAAAACCTGTTATAGGTATGTTTATCAAAAATAATAATTCTTCTCCATTTCAGCCACTCAATTTATTATTTTCCAGAGTTAGAATACTTTCAAATTCTGTATCTTAATAAAATATCAAGAACCATATCTTTTCTGATACAGTTTCTGTCTAACATCTTCTTGTTGTTTTAAATCAATTGTATATGAGGAATGTTTTAACATTAAAATAATTTTTGAGTGAAAAAAGGCTTTAGAAAGTCTGAATGTCTAATACAATGTGGCATACATGTTAGCCTTCCAATTGCGTTGCAATAACTCATTTTCGTATGTATTTTTAATTGCGCTGGGTTTGCATAGATGTCTTGTAAAGCAATTACAGCTTTTTCATGATTAATTTGCATAATTGCATAAATTGCATTATTGATGAAAACCATTTGTATTAAAGTCAGTATCTTAAATCATATCAAGAACCCCGATTAAAACAATGCATTTTAATTTTCTTTTGTTATAACATGTTTTGAACGTTCGTTTGATACGATTATTGCGTTGTTGAAAAACATATATATTTTGGAAAAAGTCTGGATTTTAAAAAGTATGGCTTATATTTCAGAGGTGTCCACCAGATGGAGCCCGTGGTCAGGTCAATCGCTTGACCTCCTCGGATTCGTGAATAGCCACGCCCACTTTGACGAGGAACCAAGGCACGTGAGCTATGAAATATTTGGGTACAAAGGTCACACGGGTACCTCTTGTTTCTGTCGGCGTGTGTCTCGACCCCTTTACCGCCGGGGTAGAGAAATCGTGGACGGAAATGGTATAGACAAAACAAGTGCATTTGTCAGAGAAGGTGATACTTGTTATGACAAAGAGCAACGATGAATCAAAACATTTTAGGACGAAAAACGTTAAGACAATGAAGGACAAAGGAGAAAGTGATTTGGGGATTGAAGGTGAAAACGCAGACGAGTTGGATAGATAACGAAAATACACAACTCACATTAATTTGATTATTGTAAGCAATGCATGTTCTGTGAAACGATTGTGTACGGAGATCAATTGATGTTTTCATAATTTTGCTAAGAAAGAATTCAAGGATATATGACGTTTACTCTGAAAAATGCATCAGAATTTTGGAATTTTACACAATTAATCCAGTAAAACATTTTCATCGTCAGCATGGCAACCATAACTTTTAGGATTTATCTTCTTTTTGATGACAACACTAACATTTCATCAACTACAATACCAGCGAAACCATCCGTATGTTGGGATACAACATTATGTATATTAAATCTCAGCCTATGATCATGAAGTGTACAGTCAAGATATGAACATGTCTGGACGAAGCTCAATACAGAACCATCGAACCATCTTAATGCAACAAGCAAAGAATTTCCAAACATACTCTCAAATATAACTGAAGAATACGTAACGTAGAAATATGGAATTGACCGTGTAAGAAGACGTGTCTGTCAAAGATGACAATTTCATAATCATTATTATTGATTCCTTGGATTATAGAACAGTTACATGACAACAACATAGGAATAGATTCTTTATTTGATTATAATTTACATACTTTCATTTCCTTCGTACTTCAAGGTTTATATTTTCATTCGCTCTACCAAGACAATCATAGAGGGACAAACTAACCTGAACTGAGTTGGAGCTAATTGATTATCTTAAATCTCGTAATTCGTTGTTTGCATGTCCACGTGATGACTTTTCGGCTCTGTGTTAAGAAACAATTTGTATCTTGAGGTACACAAACCAAATGTTAAGGGAATCCCTGCATGCTGACGATCTTTTCTATACAATAGTTTGTCAGTGTCGATTTTTCATTCTAAGTTGAAACACATCACGTGTTAAATTATGTTTCCAACAATCAGCCTGCTAGTGCAATCAGAGAAAATATTTACAGTGTTATTTTTAATAATTTTCTTCGTGTTGGAAAGCATGAATTATACAATGATATTGTTACAGAACCAGTGAACATTGTATGTGTGTGTCGATTCGATGTCTAATACGATGTATACGATGTTACATTCCTCAGACAAAGGACAAGGCAGCATAAACTTGAACAGAAAGGTGTAAAAGTGTACGAGTTGTCTTTGAAATGAAAGTCAAAGATGTATGCTCAATGTCGGAAGTCTGTGTACATACATCACAATGCTCTACCGTTATATAATGGGCCGAAGATAACTCGACCTTACTACTCTTTGCCTAATATCTTGTGATATTTGTGCGATAATCTGGAAAAATCCAGATCAGCTGACCTTCCATATCAACACCATCGACGCCAGTAATAACATCGAACTCATTTATGAAGAAGAAACCGACGGCACTATGGCTTTCCTACATGCCTGGAAAAGAAGACCGAAAAAGTATTGATACATAGGGAAAAGACCCACATAAAATATATAAACTTCAATACCAACCATTTATTAATCAGAAACTAGGCGCAGTGCGTACATTGTTCGATAGATGTGAGACCGTTGTCACAGAACAGCAGGACACGTTTGAAGAACAAAATCATATATCTAGGACAGTAAAAACTTGCTATTATCCGGAATTAATTTTATCCCTAAAACGGGTATATAAACAGTGTCATAATACAGAGAAAACGAAAAGAAAACCAACAAAGGATAACACCAAAATCAAAATCTAAGTCGTCATCTCGTAGATCAAAGGTATGTCTGAAACCTACAACGAATAAGCATACCCTACCTTCACTCCATTTCTAACAGGAAATGCCATCCGTCAGAAATATTCTGTCCGTCATTCAGAGCTACGTCATCGCAGCTATCTGAAACCATCCAGAGAATATATTGAGACTATGACATAACATCAGTCATGACACTACTCAGGACAATCCACATCATCCTATAGTACATCCTAAGGATAAAACATGTTACAGAGTGTGTCTACAAGATCGGATACACAATCGCGATGCATCGTACATAAGAGAAAGGAAGACGCTTTGATGTTAAAATGTTAGAATCCTAGCCTCAGCCTGAAAGAATAAAAATATCAGTTCCAAAGCAACAAATCGACGGTTTTAAACCATGTCACAGTTTGCAAAGGTGTTGCTTTATTTAGTTATAATTGTTTTCCAGTACAGGGGCTGTCACGTTTCTCTACGCCGGAAGTGTGTTATCAATCTACAATGTTTTTAACCCCTTAACTCCCAGATACGCCAAACTACGCCAATAACGTGTCGGTGTTGAACAAATCGTCGTAACTCCCTTATTTTAGGAGCTATCGAGATACTGATTATACCTGCTAAAACTAGAGATAACAAGTAATATTTTGTGTTCTTAAAAAAATTTCATTTAACAATGTCTTCATGATGTTTTATTGAGTTTAAAAAAATGCAGACTGAAAAACGGAACATTTTAAATTGATGACGTCGTCTTTCTGTCGGCGTAACATTCAGTGCACTGACCCGATATGGAATCCCTTGTTAATCAAAAAGTACTGAAAAATAATGCTTGAACTTCATACTGTTGATAACTTAGTATCCCAATTTTATATTTATCTTGCAATACCTACAAACATTTTTTTCAAAAACAAAGATTTCATCTAAAAAGTACGTGTGATGTGTGGTTTTACGCGATACATAGCAATATGTGGTCAGTTTTAACCATTTTTTCTCACCAATCTGGCATAACTTATAGATACGATGAAAGTCAGGAAAATACTGAACAATATACACAATTCTATCATTCATAACATACCATATTAACAATACAACGACTCCATAAATCAACAGATGCATCCACAGAAAATTGCTCAATCCCACGACTTGTTGATCGGTTTCACAAGCACCTGTGCGAAACCGATCGGCGACTTTACCAGAACACACGGATAATGGTCCTCAATTTTGCAGTTAAAAAACTCTAAACTCTTACGTAAAAATGTCAAGAAACATGTTTACAGTGATTTCTTTGACTGTATTCAAAAAATAAATTAATTCAGCAAATAAATCTTGCCGACGACAGATAAAACTATTTATAGTAACGGGGATTTCCCCGGACTTTCATTTCTAAAAGTTACATGTATTGAAGCACACGTGTCCGACGCCGATTATTTTCTATGGTGGCCCGCATGTTTATAGCTAAATTGTTAGTATTGATTGACTAGGACATCTTATGAGTGACACTGTCATAATCACTGAGTACCTAATTAACATGGTTGTGTTATCAGCCGATATACATGTAGATCTACTGTACGTACGTGACACATGTACAATGTGCATGCGTGTAAGTATGCCGGACACGATGCGAAGTTTCCTGAACACAAAAATACGAAACATACATTGTACCTAATATGCCGTAACCTCATCGTAAATATTAATTTGTATCAATACCAATAGAACTAAACACATATATACATAAGCTACATGTACATGCCGTGTGAATATAAACAAAACATTGATACGATATATATACCCATACATATTTTTTGGATTGGAATACTAGATTGGTGTGTCTCGGCCAGGGGACAGAACCCAGAGCCTTCCTCACAGGGGCGAACGCTCAACTCAAGGCCAAAAGTGAGGCGGTGCCAAGGGAGGCATTAGGAAAGAAAAAGTCAGTTAGGAAGAAGAGAAAAATAAGATCCTAAATTTAGTCGCTTTTTACGATCATGCAATAGGGGTAGCAAGTACAACCCATTATATACAATTCTAACGCCCTACCTGCAGGGCCTATATTTGTATGTAAATACTTTACTCTTTGACCTTCAAATACTGACTATGATATCTTATCTTTATTTTGAATATACACATTTTGTTTGATATTTAGAAAATTACTGATTACAAGTAATGGAAATAAACAATTCAAGTGTCAATGACAAAATATATTAGATAATCTATAATGATATTTAATATCCAGATCATTTTTATATATAATTTTTTTTAAATATGATTCTTCAAATTTTACTGTAATGAATTTGTTCTTCAAATACAAACTAGAAATGTCCTCCAGGAGGAGGTCAACTAATTAATCCAGTACAGTTTAGCAAAAATAGTCTATTGACATGTAAACAAAACATATGAAATGAAAACAAAGGAATCTATGTTTTGATATTTTACAATTCTTCAAAAAGAGTTCCAATTTGGATAGATCATGTAACTTATGTAGTGAACGTTGCAGAGATACAATCATTTAGAATAATGACACCTTTCATATACATACCTATACATGTACATCATGTATAGTACAGATAGATTCAGAATCAATAAAAATTCTGCTCTTAATCTCAAATCAAAGATTGACACATGCAATGTACTATTTGCACTAAAAAAATAAAAATGCAGGTTGTCTGATCATACAAACGAGTCAACTGAATCTTATACATCATCTTCTTTATACTGCATATGCATTTACATGTAATCCAAATTATGGTTTTCTGATGGGAAATGACAGGGCAACTTGAGCAGAGATACAAAATGTATAAACATATTTTGCCTGTAAAGTTCTTCATGCTTCAATTGACACAAATGTAAAATATTATGCTTTGTGATAGAGATACTATTGATATTTGTCCAGAAAAAGATTAGGCTAAAAAATGTACATGTATGTTACACAAATGTAGGGAAGTTAATTTTAAAATTACAATTTGGAAAGGGGTCAGATGTATTTAACATAACCCTGTAATGAGACTCAGCATTTTCATCATGTCTTTCTGCTTTCTTTATTAAAATAATCATATATGATTTTTGAATTGTTTCTTGTTGAAATAATACATTTTTTTTATCTTTAGCAAATCATTTGTAAAAAGAGCATATGTCAGAAAACAATGTTCAGATACATGTTTATGGATTTATTCATAGCTATATCAAAAGTGCACATGTAGTAAAAGTGAAGTCAATCCTTTGGCATTGTTATCACACAAGTATGACTAAACAAAGACCACATACGTGTATGACAATACATAAAATATATACAGGTAGACACTGCAGTGTGTCTACAATCTGAATACGACATAGTACATGCAATGCACATTCTTATGTAGATACTGTAATATGGTCAAGACATAACATTCATATATGGCAAAGATATGAATCATATATGTAAACACTGCAGCGTATCATTCATGTGTAGACACAGCAGTTTATCTACAATATGGTCAATGCATAAAACATATACATGTATAGACACACAGTGTATCTACAATATGGTCAGTACATAACACACATATATATGTAGACACTGCAGAGTACCTACAATATGGTCAGTACATAACACACATATATCTGTTGACACTGCAGTGTATCTACAATATGGTCAAGACATAACACACATATATCTGTAGACACTGCAGTGTATCTACAATATGGTCAAGACATTAGACATATACATGTGTAGTCATTGCAGTGCATCTACAATAGAATATGGTAAATACATAAAACATACACATGTATAGACACGACAGTGTACATGTAATTACACTATGGTCAATACATAATTTAACACATATACATATGCATGTTTGTAGACATTGCACTTGTATAACCAATATGGTCAAGAGATAACACACATGTATATGTAGACACCACAGTGTATTTACAATATGGTCAAGACATATAACATATACATGTATGTACACACTGTATGCAGTGTATCTGCAGTATGGCCAAGACATTTCAAATATGCATGTATGTACATGCATGTACACAGTGTATGCAGTGTATCTACAATATGGTCAAGAGTCAATAACACACAAGTATGTGCATTACATGTAGTCCGCTAAACCTGCCTATATTATTAGGCTTCTTTTTTATTTTGCCAAATATACAGACAAAAAAATTCATTAAAAAAAGCCTAACAATATAGACAGTTTTAGCGACTACATTACATGGTATCTACAATATGGACAAGGTATACATCACATATACACATATATGTACGATGCATTTTTTTGCTAATGTATATAGATGTATATCTGGGAAAAAGTGAGGGCTTCCACCATAATATATATATATATAAGGTTGTCTTTTTGGTAACAAAGCAATATAGAACTGGACATAGAACACACAGATAATAAATGATTAATAGAGATGGTTTGTATTTCTATCAAATATAAAATATGTATATGCGTTTTTGTCTTTAAAAAATAACATGCAAATTATTATGAGTACATGTAGAATACACAAATTTTGTCAAGAAAAAACAAAAGCTGTCTGCTAGTCTTTTACTCTGTATTCATTTATTATCTTGATGGATATTGATACTTTTGTGTGGATAAACTAATGAAACTGGCATTATACAATGTTGGTAAGTTACAAATTACTGCAGTATACTATGAGAGTACCGCATTGCATTTTTTATTGTGTACAAATATATATGTAGATATATTATCTAAACATCTTGATAAATATTTGTAAGCCAGCTTGCTACAATGACATACAGGTTATGATGTTGGTTTTTGGCGCTCCAAAAAATTGAAATGATCTGAGTATGAATATAAATATTTAATATTATAAACAGTAACATGTCAAACAAACGATTTTGCAACACATTACATTTTTTTTCGATATTTTAGTAAACTGGAAGCCCGTGAAAATGGTTCTATCAGTGTAAAATCGCATTTTTTCGTAGTTTATATTTTGGTTGCCATGGTAACAATTTTTACGCAAAAGATTAATGATTTGAAACCAATTCTGACCACGTTCTCTTTCGAAATTAATACGAAAGGTAAAAGATTACCAAGCCTGTTAAATATAGAACAAACTTTCTCTAGATGAAGCAAGACAGGTGAAACACTAATTTAAGCATTTTCAAAAATCATCGGTTTTTAATTTTGTTGGTAACCATGGTAATATTCAAAATTAAATTAAAATTATGGCATTCGATAAAAATTTTAACCCTTCTGCAATAATATACTTGATTGTTAGGTTGATAAATTAACATCTAGATAACTTTCATTGTCTTAAGAGTTATAAATGTAAGAAACTTTAACTTTTTTGTAAAAGTCCAAAATTTCGGTTGCTATGGTAACGTAATTAATGTGAAAACACCATTTTTCTTACAAAATTTGAAAAGCTTGTGATCTGAAGTTTCTAAATATACATGGGTTGATTACCAAAAATATTGCTGCAAAAGGGTGAAAAATCACTTTGAAAGAAAATGTCAGATTTTCGAGAACTCTACTAAAAATTCTTGGGAGTTAAGGGGTTAAAGTTCGTTTATGTTGCCTTATAATCATCTTAAAATTATTGTTTATCCTCCTTTAAAAGTAATGAAATTACCTTATTAGTGCACATTTCATATAAGCTTGTGTAAATGTATAATGAACCTCAAATACTCCCCTATTTTTACAGGGATTAGAGAACCTTTACAGATCAACAAAAATAAAAGTAACATACACTTTGTTTTTTTTTATAAGATTTAACTTTCTGTATCCTTTTGTATTTTCGTTTTATACACCTGGATTACCGTGGTACACAAACATGTCTGTGCTTAGTGGGAGTAAATCGTTCATACCAGTTGAACTAATTGATCCATGTCCACCTTTCATCTTGGTGTTTTAACATATATTTTGTATTTGTATGATTATATAGAGCAAATATGGGCGAAATCCTCGATGACAATAATACAAGACGACTGTAGTATAACATTGTCGCTTGTCATTATTTTATCCAGATTTAAATTGTATTAAATTTGATGCTGCAAACAATCAGCCTCTATGTGGCGATAGTGAAAATGTGTGATATGGCGACTAAAAATATGTCTGAAACCATTAATTATGTAACGTCCGGAAATGAAATCACAAATCTTACAACTGTTTATGATATCTTAACCTGTAGATTAGCTTAAATCAAAAGGCAATGAACTGACGCCGAAAATGTTGACGGACCATAGGTCGATGATTCCCCATCCTCGATACTCCAGGGCTTCCGATCACTTACGATCTCTACAACCCTGGACTATCTCATAGTGAAATTGAAGGCAGCTCAGCGGAAAACATTTGACCAATCACAGGCTAGCAAATATTTCCTTTGAAGACTACAGAGAGAGCGAAGCCTAACATCAATGTCACACAGTCAACCACAGTGTACCGTTATACGGCTCTTTTGATGTACATCAAATGACTAAATTATCTGTTCTATTCTGTTGCCTCCAGTTATACTATGAGATAGTCCAGGGGTGTAGAGATCGTAAGTGATCGGAACCCCTGGAATATCGAGGATGATGATTCTCCAACCCCAACATGTCATAGTTGGACATTTATTTATCATAAAGTCTGGTGTATATAATACTTACAACACTTTGTTGTCATTTACCAAAACTAAACTATTAATATTATTGCAAAACTTAGGATACATATGTTTTGTGATCCTCGATACCTCAGGGAGTACTATCACTGTCGTTATATCCACCCCTTGACTACGTCATAACAGTTCATGGAAGGACTAAAACTCCTGTCATATCTGTTGTCATCTACAGGACTGTCTCATTGTAAATGTCACCCTTTAAACCACTATAGGAACCGCAGAATCAAACTTAAAATATATTACTGAAAATCTCCATCCGGACAGAACGTGAATGTTTCAGAGCCTACTGTATGTTTGGGTATTCAGGGTGCATCAGTTTCAAATGTTTAATGTGTAGGCTGGGTAATACAAAGATTTTACGTAGATATTTAATGCGTAAAGATTTTGAAATTCTTGTCTGTTTCTGACAGGGGAGAAAATCAAGGTTGCAATTTTACGAGAATTTTGGTCTTTTTTGGTGGGGAATTACCATACTTGAAACTTTGACAATGGCAAACGTTTTCATTGTCGCCTATGAAAACTCGTTTGGTTCAGTGATTCCTCTATAATATAAGCAATAGCAGATTAATCAAACATGATCTCAATTTTTATTAGGCATCCATATATTACAATGCAATACATATTATCCAACTTTGAACAATAACTAATGAATTATAGAGATCTAGTTACCACAGCAACTAACATTATCGGAAAAATAAAGCCCATTACTGTGTTATTGGACCAGTAGTTTAGGAGGAGTTTACCGGACAGCAAAACATGTGTATAACTATAAACCAAAATCAAAATATCATCTGATGTATTGAAAACTATGACCGCTATATTTGTCATCCTTGAAACAACTACTGTATATAGAAATTATCAGATTAATTGAATATTATCAATTTTTTAACCTATCAGTGCCCTCCGTTATATTTCCACTGTAACCATGTGATTTGCAAAGTCTTTGTAATTATCTGGTTACCATAGTCATCAAAGTTGTCGTGAAATAAAGTCTTCTTACACATCTACACACGGCACAAAACATCAAGTTTTTAAGTGTCATTGAAATTATAGGCAAGCTTTCCGGACGACAAACACACAGAAAACAGACAGACACACAGACAGATCAATGAGAAAGTGATAAAAATAATACTAGAAATGACATATCTTATCAAAATTCTTCTGAGTTAAGAAACAGTAAAATAATCTCCACTGATTATAATTGAACTTTCCTAATGTTGATATTATTACGACACATTCAATACAAAGTCACAGTACCATCCTCGAGACTCCAAGGGTTACTATCACTGTCGTTGTATTCACCCTTGGAATACGTCACAGCAAACTTGAAACTTGAAACTTGAAAGCTCTGTGGATGTGAATTATGGTGTCGTTCTATGTAACATGTAATAGTCAAAGGAAGTCTGTGCGATGATAATACTCTATATAGAGAGGGGAAATGTATAAAAATAGTCATACAATGTTGAAAAACATTCTTATTTGCATTTAGCTATGAAATGTTGCTTATTACCATACATGGTAGTATGTAGTAAATACCAATATCTCTATACATGAAATGTAATGGTACCAGTTTCCAGTTTTAAAACATTGTAATTTACAAATTTTATTATGTTTTGTTTAAATTGTTAATATAAGTTTATGTAAACTTATATAAACTTATTTTGTTTGTTGATAGAATAAAGAATAAATCTTTAACATCTGCAGAAAAAATACACTTCAACAGTCAATACTTGGCAACGTCTTTCCTTTGTCCAGGTCCCAGTTTTATGAACAATCCTTAGGCTTATTGAAAATTGGTAAAATTGTAAAATTTTGCTTGCAAACTGTGAATCTGTTAAATGATCTGAAAGAAAAAAACGTGACATCAATGCTTATAATGAATATTTCGTAGTACATGATGAATAAAAGCGTTTAAATGTACAATTTCATTGATTTTGCAAGTGATCATTTTTCCAGATCAACATGCAACATTAAGTTCTTTTTTTAACACTGTCACAATAACATCAGATTTTCGCACTAAGCTATTCTCCGATGTTTGTTTTTTTCATGGAGATATGAAGAAAAAGAAACGGACAATCAGTAGGTCGGATCTAGTATGAAAACGAACAAAAATTATTATATTTTGAATAAAAAAGCAGAGTTCATAAAGATATTTCGCACAAAAAATATTTACATTAACAATGAAAATAACTAAAGATACTGGCCTTAGATGGTTTCAATATAGATTATTACATAGAATATTGCCTACTTATTATTTTTTTTACAAAAGATACATATAGCTGACTCTCCATTCTGCAGTTATTGTTGTAAATACGATGAAACGTACAAACATATATTTTCAGAGTGTAGTGTTGTTAAAAGATTTACCTTATTTTTTGGAAGATCTAGATTTTGAAAATGTTATATTTGGAAATGTAAAGGCAAGCTCATCTTCTAACTTCATAATCCTTTTGTTAAAGATGCTCCACCGCCGACAGAGCATAAATGATATTCATCATTTGAACAATAATTGGTGCTTAATCGTGTATATATATGTCTAAGTAACACAAAAAATAAAATAAAAAAGATTATTTTGCCTTTGGTGTAGGCGCAATCAGTACTTCATTCCATATAGGATATAGTGCCATGGAATTTTTTCGGGATGCAATTAATTATTTTTCATATCTTTAACTTGAAGTAAAATTAGTAGCTGAAACTTCTCAATGTTGGTAATGGTGTAAAGTAGGTAACTTTTTTAACTGAAGAAAAATACTAAATAGTCTGCTACTGTTTTTGATAGTGAAAAAATACTATTTGTCAGCGGTGGAGCATCTTTAAAAAGATATATATATACTTTAAAATTCAAAAGCAAATTTTTAAGTCTGAAAGTTTTTAAAGATATTATTTTACAATACTATAAATCAGAAAAACTTAACTAAAATAATGAGAAAGGGTTTTTGGAAAGATGGGGATCCATTCCTACTATTATTAGGGGAAATCCCCCAGAGGACAGTTCTTAACTGTTTTAGATACAAAATATTCTTGCTTTCATGTACATTGTTTTATGTTGAAAAGATATATTTGTCAGTTTAGTGATTTGTTTCACTTTTCTGAAGCATATTGTATTCCATAAGTTTGTAAAATTCTGATACAGTCTGTAAGTGTTGAAATGTTTGTATTGTCATGTTTTAGTCAATTAAATGAAACAGTAATAAGGTAAAGACGATTATCGATATCTAGTTCACCTATATGTTCAGGTTTTTTTGAAGTTATGTAGAATACAACATATATATATATACATATATATCAGATGAATAAAACTGAAAGTAGTATTAACATGTCTATATCATTTGTGCAGTCCCTTATCTTTAACTTGAGCTCAAAATATGTATCATATTTGTAAAGTATTGCCATTAATTACACTTGTACTAGATAACATTTTTAATTAATTGTCTTTGCTGAAATAATGCCTTGTATGTAGTGTCTTGTTATCAGCAATTTTATTTCATGATTTCCAATTTGCAAAAGAATGTTTTATGTAATGTCTTATGTTTGTATTGTTGATGTACATGTGTTCACAATGAAAACCAATAGAAATTCAATGATAAAAAAAAAAAGATATTTCGCACAAGTTTGAAAAATGTAAATACTCCTTAGGATATTTATTGTTAGAAAAGTAGCATTATATACATGTTCTTATGATATTTATAATATTAAAGACATTTTTTTAAAAGTGTATAGTTCATACGGTCTAAGTTAACTCTTGTTAGACAATTTTGTAAATACATGAAGTTGTTTACATCAACTACAAATAGTCTGAGCCAATTTCACAGCAATAATGTGTACACATGTGCATTTGTATTGACTATAGATACAGTGAAGCTTTAAATTGTTTAAAAATCAACAAAAAGTGAATGTTATATTGATCAATCAATCTTTTATTAACCAATATATTCTTTAATTAAATCTAGAAAAAAAAGATATTAATTATAAGAGCATCAACTCAAGGTATCTGAGGATTGCTAAATGTAGAAGGTCATAAGGAAAATTGGAACCTCATTCAACCTCTATGTCTATAATGAAGTGATAGTTTCTGTATAAAAAAACATGGTCGCTATAATAATATAGAAAGGCAACAGAGAAAATGTGAAACTGTGGATGTAATGAAATTGAAGATGAGATTCACTTTATACAGCAATGTCCTATGTAGAAATCACACAAAGATACATTAAAAGGTATTATTATAAATCTCCTAATGTTTTCAAACGTGTGCAGTTATCAAGTGTTAATAATGTTAAAGAATTAAACATTCTTGGTAAATACATAATATGATGCTTTTAAGAAAAGAAAATCACACTATAATTTTTTTAAACAGACATATGCTTGCATCTTATCTATACATTTGTATATATTTAATTGTAATGTGAAGACACTTATCAAACATGAATTGCGATGTGTATAAATTAGTGTCAATTAAGTCATAATATGATGGTCAAAATGATAGGTACATCTTCTATATTTAAACATATGTCTCTGCATGTTCTGAACAAAACATTAACTACCGTATAGTTAGATGTTTTTGTTAGTATATATATAAAAAAAACCATGCTCATGTTCATTTAAAATTTGTATTAATAGTAATAATATAACTATTCGAAAGGGAAATCGGAGCAAACCAGTGTATATTGAAGTATCAATTATGTTTGATATATATACAGACATATGTATAATGTCATAATTACAATTACTATAACGGTTGAATTTTGCATAATTTAATTATCACTCTCCTTTATTAACATGTACTGTATACTGTAATGGCCGTAAGGCCCGCGGAATAAAGAAACTTGAAACCTGATGAATCAACATACATCAGCATCGTTACTGTTTTCTGGTAAATTTTAATATACATTCAATAGATTGTTTTAAAATTTCATTAAAAATATAATTTGAAAAGCGCAGGACTCGTCTTCCTATTCAAATCTTAGTCAAAATTTCCTAAGCTCGTAAGTACTCTGATTCAGCTAACCTGTATCGGTCATCGTAGCACTTTATTATGTTTTATTTCAACTAAGACTTTGATTCTGATGAGCAAACTTCATAATTGTCTTCAAGTGTATGTGATTTCCTGCACACCTCAATTCCTAAAGTACAAAATCAAACTCGGCTTATCAAAAGCAGGTATTCTCATATGAAGTAGAGACCTTTGTCATCAAAACATGGGTATACTCGGAGCGGCAGATTTACACTAATCCTTTAAATAGTATAGATAAAATAATGTTATATAAACATCTTGGAGTCAAACGTACTATAATACAACAGAGGTCGGATATAACTCATGGTCATCTTTCTTTATGATCTACTGATATTTCTCTGGAAATTGAGGTAGGTACCCCAAGCCTCTAATCGTATGATACCTAAGAAACGTCCAGATATTTACGATACCATACCTGTAACAAGATGCTTATTCCTTAATTAATTGTGTGGGAGGATGTTGGTAAATACATCACCAGACATAATTTACCAAATCAGTGCTACCAAACAGAGTAGGATTTGGAGGTTGTAATAAGAAGGATTGTCGTTGAGGAATTGGACAGTTTTAATGAAGTCAGATGGGCCCAGTTTGATAAACTTTTTGAAGAGATAGAATATGAATTATTTATTTTGAATTGATAGAGATTATTAAATTATGAATATGCTGTTATTTTGGTTTTTGTCATTTATGTTCCTACTAATTATGATCTTGAGATATAACGAGTTGGTAAGTATGTTTAATGCGTGTTTGGTTCAAAATCCGTTATACATAACAGTGTAGTATTGGTGTTGCAACTTGCACCGTCTAAGTCGGTGGGGTGAACTTCTTACAATGGTAATGGTTCATTGCTACATGACCGCCATGATTATTGACAATATATCTGAAGCGTAGTTCAATATCGTGGTGACTAGGTTGCACAGCAACGCTGTAGCACGATACATTTTGTCAGGCTTTTGGTTTTGTTTAAAATGGCTTTCCTAGTTTTGAATAGCAACGTATTGCCGTATTTGCCTCCATGGTAAATGTAATATGTGTATATAACAACGTATTGCCGCATGATATCAAGTCACGCTGCATAACCGCCATGACAGTCTTACGAAATCCAATACGTAGTTCAAAATCGAGGTCACTAGGTTACTTAGCAATACTGTATGCCTATATTTACCGCACTCTGTAAACTTTTGAAATTGTTTAAATATGGTTTCCCGCTCTGTGACGTCATCTGGATGGGCTGTTTTAAAACTCCCGCGCTGTGACGTCATTTGGACGGGTCGGGAGGGGCTGTTGAAATGTTTTCCCGCGCTGTGACGTCATCGTTTAAAAATAGTTTCCCGCGCTGTGACGTCATCATAGAGGGGCGGGAGGGGGGAGGGGCAGTTGCGCCCTTAGTTTTATACTACTGCTATACAAATTCCTTTGATTTCTTGTTGTTGGATTGACCGCGGTAATTATATCTGCTTGTCACTTAAAGTTAATTGAGTAATTATTTTACGTACACTGGTCCCCCAGGTGGTGTATAATTAGCATCTGAGTTATCAAATTTAGCACAATACATTAAATTATGTAATGAAATAAGAAATAACATGTTATAAGCTAAAATTAGCATAATCCCTCTACACTAGTCTTATGTATACTTAAGAGGGTTGTTGTGTTTCAGTGTACATGTATGTATGGAGAGAGTGCACGTGAGTGTGTGTTGCATGGATGCAAGTGTGTATTCTGTGTATTGTGTTTGTATATATGTTTTGTTTCAAACCGATGCGCCGAAAGGCTGAAGGTAATAAAATAATTGAATTGAATTGAGTACTGACCGGTAGGATTAGAGCTGTAAATGTCAGGTGTTGATCCACGACCACCGAACGGACAACACGGCACTATTTTGGAATATCCAGGATATGCCTACCGTTCACGGCCAAAGTACTAGTGTAATAAACACTGGAACCTGGAATTTTTACCTCTGTCATTTTTCATACTGTTCGTAAATGTTCATAACATTTTTCACGCTTGTCATTTGCAAATAACTAATATCACAATGCAATTGCTGAAAAATCACCCGGATGATAGGTGTGAAAAAATTCCACTTCTATATGTTTATCCATCAATCAATACATGTACTTTACCGCTTTGCTGCCGATAAAATGTAACAGCACTATGTATATTACTTGTAATATAAGATTTCCTACAGGATTAGTATCATGATTAATTCGCAAAATCAATTCCACTATTTCCGTGTAGATATCAACAAAACACAACATTACACTGCGAATACAGACTGCATATTAATATTCCCTCAATGTTTTCACGTTCAAACAGTATACAAGTACAGCTTGTATGACTTTGTTTTCTTTTAAACAAGCTGAAACAAATGAACAAAGTTCTGTTGTTTTGTTGATGCATTTGTGATCACTACTTTATCTTCACACACAGATATCGCCCTCGGTCGTTCTATTTCATTTGATGACGTCAGCAGTTCCTTGACGTTGGTTCCGTCCCCAGACATCTGTATGACGTTGTGGGAGCCCCGTCCACAAACATACACGTTACCCTCCCTGTCTACGTCTATACCTGTCGTACCCTTCACGACCCCGACCTTCAGTACATCTGTGTGTGTCCCGTCAGACAGTCGGGTGACGGCTACAGAGTCAGGGTCAGAGGTGTAGATGCTGGCAAAGACACGTCCATTCACCTTATCACTGGCGAGATGCAGACATCTAGATTCAATGTTATGGAGCATTGTAGCTTCACCTCCGTTTTGTGGTACACTGTAAAGTGATGTTACTGTACCAAAAACAAACGTATTGTTATTGTATGTGATACCAAGACAGTTCTCCGTAACGTTTTGAATTTTAATTTTAGATATGACGGTCAAGGTTAAATCCGTTATATTGACTGTACATATGGTTTTATCTTCGTACAATGTCACTGCCACAGTGTTGTCATCAACACGGCAAAGGTCGCACAATGCTTCACTCAGCTGGACTTCACATTTAAAATCACCGTTCTCCGTAAAAAGTTTCACTTTGTGATTTGCATCGTCTCCTACAACAATACGTCCACCAGACAGGAGGACTACTCCATACAGAGCACAGTCTTTCTCGTCAGTGGGAACTTTGATGTTGATCTTTCTGGTCATCTTCAACTGACGTTCGGACAATGCCGCAGTATTTGGTAATTTCCTCTGTTGTTGATGGACAAGTATCGTCCCAAGGGTAAGACTGGTCTTTGTGTCCAATGTGAGTATGTCAGGGTTATACTCGTGTCTCAGACTGGTAGACCTTGACGACTTCTCCAACTCCTGTATCAGTGCCTTACACGACTCGACCTCCGCCTGACCTCTCTGGAACAGACTGATCGTTCCCACGGTGTCCTCCTTCAGGCTGGCATCCTGTGATGACGTCAGAGTCTTCTGCATAGCGAACATCAGCCGTTCACACTTCTTCCGCGATACATCTAGGTTTTCCTTCTCCTCTTTGAATGATGCTGTCAATTTGTCTGTAAGCTCTTTCTGAAGTTCATCAAAACGCTCGTTAATCTTCGTACGTAGATCCATTAAACTTTGTAGCGCGGTTACTTGGTCTTCTTTAATGGTGTGCAGCTGCTCCTCGACATCTTTTATCAGTATCTCCATGGCATTTACGCATTTTCGAAGTTCTCCAAGAAGATTCTCAATTTTCGTGGTTTGTATCTTGTCCCGGAAATCGTCTGCTGATGCCACCGCCTCACATTTCCGATGATCGACGATGATACACTTGTGACATCCAAGGATCTTATGATCCTCACAGTAATACTCCAGTTTCTCCTTATGTTTACCACACTCAGTAGCCGACATCTTCCGTCGAATGGTGGCTGATTTGTTCCTTTCTGTGATATTCTCGGGCTCACAATCATCGTGAATCAAGTCATGATGACCGACTTTACAGGATTCGCAGAAGTAAAATTTGATGTGATCACACCAAAACTTCGCCGGAATGTTCACGTTTCCTTTCTTCTCACAAGGTTTACACATGATCAGTGTATTCGCATTTTGTAAATGTTGGATCATTTCTACCGCCAGATTGTCGGTAGGAAATTGTTCGGCCCAACGTTGTTTGTCTTCTGACTGGTTTAACGGCTCGGTGTCCCTACGACATACTGGACACGAGAAAGAAGACGTCGACGCCATCTTACCTGACGATTCATTGACGATGTAGCTAGCGAGGCATTCTTGACAGAATGAATGAAGACAGGGGAGGGACTTGGGATGTCGGAGCTGTTCCACACAGATAGGACATTCAAGCATCAAAGTGTCGAGAGATTGACTACCGAGGACATTGTCTGATGTCTGGTCCTGAACAAATCCACCTTCCGCCATGGTGAAGTGGTGTTTACCAACCTTAAAACAAAAGCAATAATGTGCAAATTAAAATCGCACAGCACTATCAATAGATTAATGGAACGTGTAAATGCATGGTCATTAACTTTTAATTAAATAGCATCCCACTACTTTGCAAACATGGGTCTAAAAATGTTAATGCCTTCCTGTGTCTGTCTTGAACTGAAAAGAAATGAATGAAAATAGAAATCGCGCCCCTTTGAATTCCCCAACATATTACTAAAAAGGATGTTTAGAAATAAAATCACCGGGGCCAATCGTGTAAAACTTTTTACGCTCTGGACGCGCTACATGTATATTTATAACTTAAGGGAAACACCAGTTTAGATAGAAAAAAACGTTTTGAGAAATAGACATGATAAATATGTTGTGTTTAAATCTCGTGAAAAAAAAATAAAACGCAAGTTTTCCAAGGAAGAGCGTAGTAATTCGTCAACATGTAGAAATAAACTAGTTTTAGTGTCTTATATTAAGCCTTTAACCTGAATTTTGACAGGTAAATAAAACCGTGGCTGAATAGTATGATATTCACAATTTCAAAAAATAGTCAAAGCTCAAACTGGATTCAGAGCATATAATCATTACATTAATTGATTGGTTATTGTAAATGTGGCTGTTCTAATTATTTTATCTCAATTACGCACGTGGACTTGTAAAATTACATTTGATATCACTCCATACAGACCGTGTCAAAATACATATAACTTTGCTGATATTTTATTACGTTACATGATTATTAAAACTGTTAAAACAAACGTTAAAACTCAATCAATTTCTTATCGAGATATAAATATACGCAAGTTTCTTTATTTCAATAGTCCAAAGAATTTAACAAAAACATTTAACCGTTGATGGACTGCTTTTGATTTGCAATCTGATCAGAAAAAGGTAACTTAACATATCATTCGAAAAGATGAAGTAAACCAATCGTAAAAAAACTTGATACCCCGAGCTTGATTGATTTTTTTTCAGATATGATTCTCTTTATTGTTAAATAATTAAACAAATGAAGAACAATTATACAGTCTGCTGATCGTGAGAAGGTCGGTATTAAATATGGTTTATCAACCAATCATTTCACGACTGAAAACAAAGATAGCACTATAAAATGACAAGGGTTCAGCTATCACAAAGAGCCACAACATGAACATACTACAGTCTCCTAAACACGCCTGCATGGACGTCACACACGCAACAATCCTCTTACACGGGAGTCCGTCTTTAAGATCCCGGATGTTAATAGGACGTAAATCTAATCAAGCAAGAAACCAACCAACAAATCGAAGACGATCCATCGCTGAGCAGACATTTAGAACATTTCGGAGGTATGTCGCCGCTCATTTGTGTGAAAGTTGGGTGCACAGATATATCAAATACTCTAAATATATCTTCTTGATTCACGAAAAAAAAAAAATTATTTATTTTAACAACATTGTAAAATTCTACATTTATATATATTACTTTCGAGTAGAAGAAAGAACGATTTTCAAATTGGGTTTCTCCTTGATTGCTCATTATTTTGTGGAGTGGAGTGGAGTTCTCTTTACAAAACTGTAGATTGATTAAACTGTATTGCTATTTAACATTGATTGCATAATTTTCTTGTCATTATGAATAAAGTAATCAATAAAAAGATATTGCTATAATGGTCGATATATTGGACCCATTTAAGCGATACATATCGCATGTCTTATTTACACAAATATACTATAGCCACATGTATAAATAGTAGAAAATAACCGTAGCCTCGTGAATAATTTAAAAGTAAATAAATAAATAAACATCATTTTGATAGTTAGTTCATTCCATGAGGCACTGCATTAGCAAAAAAACAGCATGTGTTCAATTAGTGCTTATATGGACATGATGGAGGGAATGGTGACAAATATCGAATTTTGAGCATCGTCTGCCCATATTGTGCACGCAATAAAATCAATCTAAACGAATAGATGTGTTTGCCTATTATAAAACAAAAGTAAACACGTAGTTGTCATCCAAATATTATATGCACCAACATTTGATTAATAAAATATTCTCAATATTAATATATTTACACATTTATGTTGTCTACTTTCGTTTTAGATTACAGATATACACCATCACAGATGTTTATGCATTCCGGTCGGGTACGAAATGGTCCCTACAAATGTGTGCTAGTGGAACACTGCCGCTGTGAACCATTTGATTAGTTAACATCCATGTATCAATATGGCGGCCAGGTCACCACAATCTATTCGGTGGTCCCACTTAAATGTCTCGCAGATCTATTATTTGGCGGCTACCACATATCTAAATGACGACCACATTATATCTAATTGACTGTCGTCGGATAATTATATATAGCGACCGCCAAGTAACCTCTATTGTATTTGCATAAGCATGATCTGGTTCACTAGGTTTCCCAATGGATATCAGTGTTTACCCAATAGAAAACGAAAGTAAACACGAAAATGTAATCCAAATGTGACATCAATCAATATTTCAAATATGTATCAATATCTAATAAAAATATTTATAAATATTTAAAATATACATACACATGTACGTTATTTCAACACAGATACAATTGTCTACTTTCGTTTTAAACATATTACTATACAGAGGTTAAATCAAACAATATCACTTCTTAATTGTCAGAGGTATTGTCACATAAATAACCGTACATATACCTTTTCAAATTTATTGTCAGTATAGAATTAATAAGTAATAGGCCTACTTACTTAAAGTAGCAGTTTTCACAGGAACATCGTCATTGTTGTTACCCTCGACCACCTGTTGTAACGCTTCGTTTCGAAGAAAGACGATTCTAATATACAAACACGGTCATAAATTAATCTAGTCCGGAATATTTTACACTCTTATTTTGCATTACACGAAATTTTCGAGTTAAAAGTTAAATGCTATTGTACATTAATAACAAGGGCGTACTTGTGAAATTACATGAATGAAGATCAATTATGTATAATTACCATTTTAGTTTATAATATTATAGTTTAATATTATAAACGTGATCTGTAATAGACGATCATTTTCCTTCATTTTCCTATTGAGATATCAATAAAGTGTAGAGGTCAAAACGTTGTTAAAATCGTCGATATTTTTAACAATGGTTGTCTTGTGTTATTTCCATGAACATTTTGAGTGTGTAATCCGGCACACTTGTCATAGTGTCCGTGAAACTCATTCAGTGACGAAAAGACAGTAATAGAACTCACGTATAGTAGCCATGCTTGTATTGCTATTTAATGACATAAAGAAACAAATGACGAATACATTTTTAATGCTAGGAATTTTATCAATATGCAAATTTTGAAATCAAAAATTGTTTTTACTTCATTTACATATCATATTTTAGTTTTTACTTTTAATTATCACCCGCATGATAAACAGCATTAAGCAAATAAGCATTGCATGTAGGGATTTTTAAATCAATAAGCATGTAAAGAATGTAAAGACTTTAAGTTTTTGAACTTTTTTCTTTCGATTTTAACTTTCGATTCATAGACAAACGTATTGGCACAGTGAGAATATCTGTCCATGTTATACATTAACAGAGCCCTGTCCATTTTACAATTTTGCTACCATATAATGATGAATTTCGTTTTATATAGTAAACATTAGAAATACATTGTTTATCTGTTACCTCAGAAGTATATGACACGATATGACACGATTAATTAATTAATTAATTACTTAAACATTTATGTCAAATTATGAAATTAGCTAACGTTGTCAATATTTTATATATAACAATAAAGTAAAAAGATACTATCACTACTAAAATCAAAACAATTCTTCATCGATAATACTACAGGAATGAAAGTGCGATAATTCTAAATTATTGAGCACATCTTGATGTATGGAGAGATCCAAGAATTGACAAATCAGCGTTAATCCAGATCTGTAATGTGACGCTAAAAATAAGGGGACACCCGGGTTCGAACCAGGGACCTCTCGATCTGCAGTCGAATGCTCTACCACTGAGCTATATCTTGACAACCGCGATTGAAAATTAGATGATATATATTTCTGATGCAATAATATCGGATTCAGGTGTCAACATATTTATTTACTTCTTCCATAATCTTATAAGCTATTTTTAAACGTCAGCACTAAAATAAAATAAGACATAATCATGGAAAGTTATATTTGTATTGTTTACAAGCTGACACCCTTAAACACACGTATATAGACCGTCAATTAACTGTGTAACATCATTATAAACCTTTATTACCCTAATCCGTCGTCTGTGTCAATGTGTTAATGTACTCAGGTCGTAGGTTTACGTCGACAAACAAAATCCTAGTCGTATGTTTACAGTTAGTATACGTTAGTATATCCTGTCGTCTGTTGACGAAGCATAGTATTATCTATAAATAAATCTGACTATGACGTCAGAAATCGTACACCAGTCGTTTTACTGTCATGGTATAAATATAGCCGGGGTTGAGACAGGAGGACACCGAGGTACGTAGGCCACTTGACATTTTTGTTGTTATGATATTTTGAAAATGGAAAAAGTTTTGGCTTGATTTTCTTATTATGGAAGTATATAATTAATTGTTTGTGCTTTTGCTGGGATCTTTATACCAAAACCTGTAAAAAGTATGTTTATCAAAAATGATCATTCTTCTCTATTTCAACCACTCAGTTTTGTTTATTCATTAATATAATTATATTAACCTTTAAATGAAATTTGAAAGGTGATTATTTTCCAGGGTTAGAATACTTTCAAATTTTGTATTTTAATAAAATATCAAGAACCATATCTTTGAATAGTTTCTGTCTAACATCTTTTTGTTGTTTTTAAATAAATTGTATATGACGAATGTTTTAACATTAAAATAATTTTTGAGTGAAAAAAACGCTTTTAGAAAGTCTTAATTCAAAAACTATGTGTCATACATTTTAGCCTTTCTATTACGTTGCAACAAATCATTGTCGTTTAGTTTTTTACTTGCGTTCGGTTTGCATGGATGTCTTGAAGGCCATTACAGTTTTAATTTTCAATTGAATTATTGATGAAAATTATTTGTATTGAAGTCAGTATATTATAAACCCTTATTATTAATACAATGCATTTTAATTTCCTTTTCTTATGACATGTTTTTGAACGTTCGTTTGATAAGATTATTTCGTTGTTGAAAAACATATATTTTGTGAAAAGTCTGGATTTTAAAAAGTATGGCTAATATTTCAAAGGTGTCCGACAGATGGAGCCCTTGGTCAGGTCAATCGCTTGACCTTCTCGGATTCGTAAATTGCCACACCCACTTTGACGAGGAACCAAGGCACGTGAGCTATGAAATACTTGGGTACAAAGGCCACACGGGTACCCCCTGATTCTGTCGGCGAGTGTCTCGACCCCTTTACCGCCGGGGTAGAGAATTCGTGGATATAAATGGTATGGACAAAGCAATGACATTTGTCAGAGAAGGTGATACATGTTCTGGCAAAGGCCTTAAAACCAACGATAAATCAAAACATTTTAGGACGAAAAAATGTTAAGACGGAAGAGGACAAAGAAGAAAGTGATTTGGAGAGTGAAGGTGAAAACACAGACATGTTGGATAGATAACGAAAGTGCACAATTCACATTAATTTGATAATTGTAAGCAATGCATGTTCTGTGAAAAGATTGTGTTCGGGGATGAATTGATGATTTCATAACTTTGCTAAGAAAGAATTCAAGGATATTTACACTGAGTGACGTTTAACTCTAAAAAAAAGCATCAGAATTATGGAATTTTACACAATTATCCAGTAAAACATTTTCATCGTCAGCATGGCAACCATAATTTTTAGGATTTATATTCTTTTTGATGACAATTCTAACATTTCACCAGCTACAATACCAGCGAAATCATCCGTATGTTGAGATACATTATTTATGTATATTAAATCTCAGCCTATGATCATGAAGTGTACAGTCGAGATATGAACATGTCTGGGCCAAGCCCAATACAGAACTATCGACCTCTTAACTTAACATGACAGTGGCGAATGCAACAATCAAAGGATTTCCAAATAAACTATCAAATATAAACTGAAGAATAAGTAAAAAGCAGAAATATGGACTTATGTATAAGAAGACGTGTCTGTCAAAGATTACAATTTCATAATCATTATTATTGATTCCTTGGATTATATAACATTTACATGGTAACACCATAGATATAGATTTTTGTTAGATTATTATTTACATACTTTCATTTCCTTCGTACTTCAAGGTTGATATTTTCATTCGCTCTACGAAGACAATCATAGAGGGACAAACTAACCTGAACTGAGTTGGAGCTAATTGATTATCTTAAATCTCGTAATTCGTTGTTTACATGTCCACGTGATGATCTTTCGGCTTTATGTTAAGAAACAATTTGTATCTTGAGGTACACAAACCAAATGTTGAGGGAATCCCTACATGCTGACGATCCTTTCTATACAATAGTTTATCAGTGTTGTAGATTGTTTTCTGAGTTGAAAACAAATCACGTGTTGAATTATGTTTCCAACAATCAGCCTGCTAGTGCAATAAGTGAAAATATTTACAACATTATTTCTTATCATTTTCTTTGTATTGGAAAGCATGATTATGCAATGATATTGTTACAGAACCAGTGAACATTGTATGTGTGTCGATTCGATGACTAGTACGATGTATACGATGTTACATTCCTCAGACAAAGGACAAGGCAGCATAAACTTGAACAGAATGGTGTAAAAGTGTACGAGTTGTCTTTGAAATGAAAGTCAAACATGTACATACATCATAATGCTCTACCATTATAATGGGCCGAAGATAACTCGACCTTACTACTCTTTGCCTAATATCCTGTGATATGTGTGCGATAATCTGGAAAAATCCAGATCAGCTGACCTCCCACATCAACACCATCGATGCCAGTAATAACATTGAACTCACTTATGAAGAAGAAGCCGACAGCACTATGGCTTTCCTAGACACCTGGAAAAGAAGACCGAAAAAGTATTGGTACATAGGGAAAAGACCCACATAAAATACCTAAACGTCAATACCCACCATCTATTAATCAGAAACTAGGCGCAGTGCGATCATTGCTCGATAGATGCGAGACCGTTGTCACAGAACAGCAGGACCAATTTGAAGACCAAAATCAAATATACGGGTACAAAAACAGTGTCAAAATACAGAGAAAACCAAAAGAAAACATACAAAGGATAACACCAAAATCAAAATCCAAGTCGTCATCTCGTAGATAAAAGTTATGTCTGAAACATACAGCGAATAAGTATACCCTGCCTTCACTCCATTTCTAACAGGAAATGCCATCCGTCAGAAATATTCTGTCCATCATCCAGAGTTACGTCATCGCAGCTATCTGAAACCATCCAGAGAATATACTGAGGCTATGACATAACAACAGTCATGACACTACTCAGGACAATCCACATCATTCTATAGTACATCCTAAGGATAAAACATGTTACAGAGTGTGTCTACAAGATCGGATAAAAAATCGTACATGAGAGAAAAAGAAAGACGCTTTGAGGTCGACCATGATTAACAATTGCAAAATGCGGAATCCCAGCCTCAATCTGAAAGAAAACAACAGTTTCAGGTCAATAAATCGACTGCTTTAGACCATGTCACATAAAACCATGTGATGGACTGGGAGTAATAGACAACGAGAATGATATCTTCAAGTGAATACGCCGTAGTAGCCCAGTATTAAATCGAGACGAGGGGACACACAGTCTTCGCACATATATGATCAGATATTAGACAAAGAGTATCGAGATCGAGTCATTTCGGCCCATTACAATTCTAAATCATAGTACTGTATACTTTGCAGTGTCGACATTTACATTCGGTAACGATGTTCGAGTTTCATTTTAAAGACAGCTCGTACACTTATACACCTTTGTGGTCTGACGAAAGTGAAAGGGTACGCATCGTTCTAGTCACCGGAACGCCACACATAACATTATAACAGGTTGTTCACCAATACACATTTTATGTGATGATTTGAGTATTTCCTAAATTATAAATTTGCGTTTGGTAAGGTTATATTATATACCTATAGGCAAGAATTCACTTGTAACACACGAGTAGCAAAATTCAGTTTCATCAACGTTTCTTATAAAACATGTAATAAAAGTTCATAAAACCTGTTCAGAATGATTACATAATTTATATGCATGTATATACAGTGTAACATGACCAGGGAAATCTTAGATTTGTACATTCTGAACAGGTTTCATGCTCCCAAAATACGACAAACTACTTAGCGCATACTTTAACACCTATATACATGTATTTGAAATGACGTTAAACTTGATATGTTAGATCACCCTTTATCATTTCATAAATGTATTTCGGCAATGGTTTAGAGACATGTAAATCTACATCAGGAGTAAACACTTCTCCAGCAGTCCTTTCTGTGTAATCCTTATATCAGAAACTGATCATTTTCAATTCAAATAAATCTTGTTTTTCTTATGAAATAATCGGCTACATGCAGTGTTTACTAGTTATCCGTCTTATAATCTTCAAACAAAACTAGACTAGTTGTGAATTTTCGATGGGCGTCCTCAAACAAAAGCTCATGATCATATATATATATATGGTTCTACTGTAACATATGTATACATCCTCCTAATTTTTCAGATGTCCCCGTCAACAATATGTTCGTGATAAACCTGTCCTAAATAACTTTGAACATATAAGTTAAGTTTTGTTTTCTTGGTGTATACAGGTAATGTTTTTCCCCAGAATATAATTGGATTTAATGACATACGTTTCACAAATATGCAACACCTGTTCCAACGTACGCGTACGATAATAAAAGTCGAGCGATGAGAAGAATGAGGATTTAGTATTGTGCAAAACATGACCAATTCAGCAGCTAACTGTTTAATCTGCGTCTTTCTACTACAGAACAGAACTATGGAGTAAAACAACGACTTCAAAACAATGACTGGCGTTGGAGCGTAAAGAGGACGCCTGGTATACATGTACATGTAAAACACCTGCCCCCGGACATGCACATCTTGATATGTACATGTACATACAGATGCTTAAACATGTAGGATAAAATCAAATTTAAAGTAATAGTATTTTACACCAAACGGAAATCTATGTTTTAAAACCATGATTTAACACTCAGGCCAAAAAAAAAATGTATGTTTAGGGTTACGTTGGCAAAAAAATAGTGTCTGTTGGTCAGGACGATTTTTTTAGTGTCTTTCACTCTAAAAGAATGGCCGGAACCGGAGTCTGAAATCGAAATCCTGACTTTTATTTTTTTCGTAGTGGGGAAAAATTAGGGTCGGGGGTAAAAAATTAGGGGCGGTAGGGTAACCCTAAACAGACATATTATTTTTATGGTCTCATCTTAATACTGTATTGTAACGTTTAAGCTGATTACAGGATATCTCATATGATTTTTGAATATTAATATTCATAACTTAACAAACCAATTGTCTGCCTCAAAATGCCTTGCTGTGATAAGATTTTGGAACAATATGGTCTATATGTAAGGAGACCATCTGAAAAGGTGAAAAGGGGAGACAATCATACTTCTGATAGCCATCCTCGAGATTTCAGGGGTTACTACCACTATCTTGATATTCCGCAATCCCGGAGCTATATACCATAGCAAAAAATACAGGCGTGTTCAGGAGGAGAAAACGAAAAACCTGTAAGACAATCACAGGCCTACAAAAACTTTCATTTTTAAGATACAAATGGAACGACATCTGAACTTGAACGAAGTAAAACAAGTGAACAGTTATTGCTATATAAATCAGGTAAACTTATCTGGTCTCATCTGGTCAGTACAGCACATGATGTCTGTCAGTTTATGCTATAAACAAATTCCCAGTGCGGGTTGTGATATTACGACAGAGATATATTAAACCCGCTTTAATGATCAAAAGATGACTGGATATCAAAATTGTCTGTTCTAAACTTTACGCATGGTTCTAACAAAAAGAAAGTATGTTCAATGCATATATTAATATAAATGGGAGTCCGTCCTGAAAGTTCAGAATCCAATATATCAACAATTAGTTGGGGGATCAAATTCCTGTGTTATTCAACTATTAGACCTGGTATACTATGGTAACGAAAAATCAAAATAGACATCTGATGTCTTCAAATCCCTCTCACTACTGTATTTGTCTATCTTATCCATAACAACTTTATCGACAATGTTCAGCTTAGATCGAATCATTATCATAATTTCAACCAATCCAGCAGCCTTACCGTTATAGTTTCTGCTTGCAATGCAGGGACGTGTAGAAGAATGTACCTGTTGCCCCCTATTGGCGATGACCGTTGAATAAGGCGACTAAATTTAGGATAAATCGTTTTACTTCTCTTCCTTACTGACTTTCTGCTTTCTAGCTCTAGGTTATTTTTTTTCTTGCTCTGAACTGCCGTCATTCATATTATAACGGATAGTTGAGTAATCGAGGATGGGCACAGTGCTCTTTGGAGATGAGGGACGGGGGGAAAAGGATAAAGAAAACTCTAACATGCTTGTGACCTGATATTTAATTAGAACGACAACAGAATCCAAGTTTTACTGGATTGGAGAACCTAGATCTACAAATGTATGAAATTTGAGACATTTTTCATTTTCAATTGTTTTAAGCATAAACGTGTATTATTAGTAAGTCAAATTGTGTAAGTCTGATAAATGCCTAAATTTTCATGGTAAATATTAGGGTAACATTTTACTATTATAATCAGATATGAAACAAATGGACATGAATTTCTAGGACAAAGGTGAAAATTCACATTTTTCATGAATTTCATAACTGAATTATCCCAAATTATCGAACATCACATAATATGTATATAAACCTTTGATATAAAAATCGATGCGCTGTGGTTGTTTTATAGTTTTGATATGTTTATATATCATTCTATTGCAAAATTATCATATATGTAGCAAATAGACAGGAAACACTATTCATAACTAAAACAATTTGTTACAGTATGGTATTCATTTAGTAAAGATCAGATATAACACTATTTTAAGAATCAACAATGTCATGCTATCATGCTATGCGGCCAAGATTCCCATCACATTGGATGACGGAAGTCAAAAAACGGATTTTTTACCTAAGTTACATATAACTGGAAAAAAGTGATTATAAAGTCGGCGCTTTTTGTTTCGAGAAATTTGGATCCAATTTTAAAATGGGTATCTAAAACTAGCACAATCGCTTCCCATATACACTCAAATGTAATTAATGACTGAAGCTTAGGTATTCTAGGATTAAAAGAGCTCGTTTATTTCCCTTTTCCACCAAATTCATGATAAAATGTCTTTGTATCACTACTGGTTTTGTTTGTACTGATGAAAAGCTTAAAATCAATACAATTAATTAAATATCAATATCCGCAATGCTGCACAAATGTTTCAGAAACAATCTGGTGGTATAAAGGTCCTAAATGATGATGGATTGACTGAGATATCTACGTGTGTACGTGTTATGATAGACTTCACTATATTATAAATTATCATCGTTTTTTTTTTTACTTGAATGAACTTTAATTAAAAACTATTTCGCACTAAATTACAAAATGGACTGGATACGAATACTTCAATTTATAAACGATATTGAAAAGTCATTTCTAAATTATATCATATTGGCCATACTTACCGTCTTGAACTATTAGAACTAACTCATTAAGTAACAGATTACAAATATAAGTGCTCAAAGTTGCAAATAATTGGCGTTTTCAAGAGAAGCTTCGATATTTATCCCACCTTTTCCTATCCTCTCACCAATAATGGAATTGTACGGTCAATTTTTGCGGTTTTTCATAAATTCATGTACAGCACCTGTAAACATGGAATTTTTTACCTTTTTTCATGTCATTTGTAAATAACTATTCACAGTAAATGTTCATGATACATTTTTTTCATTTTTCATACGTCGTTGTCATTTGTATAAAAACTAATATCACAATGCAATTGCTAAAAAATATCCCGGATGATAGGTGTGAAAAAATTCCACTTCTATATGTTTATCCATCGATCGATACATGTACTTTACTGCTTTGTTACTGCTTTGTTGCCGATAAAATGTAACAGCACTATATATATTACTTGTAATATAAGATTTCCAACAGGATTAGTATCATGATTAATTCGCAAAGTCAATTCACTATTACCGTGTAGATATCAACACAACACAAAATTACACAGCGAATACAGTCTGCTATTAATATTCCCTCAATGTTTTCACGTTCAAACAGTATACAAGTACAGTTTGTATGACTTTGTTTTCTTTTAAACAAGCTGAAACAAATGAACAAAGTTCCGTTGTTTTGTTGATTTATTTGTGATCACTACTTTATCTTTACACACAGGAAATCGCCCTCGGTCGTTCTATTCCATCTGATGACGTCAGCAGTTCCCTGACGTTGGTTCCGTCCCCAGACATCTGTATGACGTTGTGGGAGTAACCCACAAACATACACGTTACCCTCCCTGTCTACGTCTATACCTGTTGTACCCTTCACGACCCCGACCTTCAGTACATCTGTGTGTGTCCCGTCAGACAGTCGGGTGACGGCTACAGCGTCAGGGTCAGAGGTGGCGATGCTGGCAAAGACACGTCCATTCCTCTGATCACTGCCGAGATGTAGACATTTAGATTCAATTTTATGGAGCATTGTAGCTTCACCTCCATTTTGTGGTACACTGTAAAGTGACGTAGGTGTACCAACAACAAACGTGTTGTTATTGTATGTGACACCAAAACAGTTCTCCGTAACGTTTTGAATTTTAATTTTAGATAGGACGGTCAAGGTTAAATCCGTTATATTGACTGTACATATGGTTTTATCTTTCATCAACATGTCACTGCCACAGTGTTGTCGTCAATACGACAAAGGTCACACAATGCTTCACTAGCTACTCTCACATTTAAAATCACCGTTCTCCGTAAAAAGTTTCACTTTGTGATTTGCATTGTCTCCTACAACAATACGTCCACCAGACAGGAGGACTACTCCATACAAGCACAGTCTTTCTCGTCAGTGGGAACTTTGATGTTGATCTTTCTGGTCATCTGTAACTGACGTTCGGATAATGCCGCAGTAGTCGGTAGTTTCCTCTGTTGTTGATGGACGAGTATCTTCCCCAGGGTAAGACTGGTCTTTGTGTCCAATGTGAGTATGTCAGGGTTATACTCGTGTCTCAGACTGGTAGACCTTGACGACTTCTCCAACTCCTGTATCAGTCCCTTACACGACTCGACCTCCGCCTGACCTCTCTGGAACAGACTGATCGTTCCCACGGTGTCCTCCTTCAGGCCGGCATCCTGTGATGACGTCAGTGTCTTCTGCATAGCGAACATCAGCCGTTCACACTTCTTCCTCGATATATCTAGGTTTTCCTTCTCCTCTTTGAATGATGCTGTCAGTTTGTCTGTCAGCTCTTTCTGAAGTACATCAAACCGCTCGTTAATCTTTGTACGTAGGTCTGTTAAACTTTCTAGTGCGGTGACTTGGTCTTCTGTCATGGACTGCAGCTGCTCCTCGACATCTTTTATCAGTATCTCCATGGAATTAACGCATTTTCGAAGTTCTATAAGAAGATCCTCAATTTTCGTGGTTTGTATCTTGTCCCGGAAATCGTCTGCTGATGTCACCGCCTCACATTTCCGATGATCGACGATGATACACTTGTGACATCCAAGGATCTGATGATCCTCACAGTAATACTCCAGTTTCTCCTTATGTTTACCACACCCAGTAGCCGACATCTTCCGTCGAATGGTGGCTGATTTGTTTTCTTGCGTTATATGCTCGGGCTCACAATCATCGTGAAACAAATCATGATGACCGACTTTACAAGATTCACAGAAGTACGATTTGGTTTGCTCGCACCAAAATTTTGCCGGAATGTTCATTTTTCCTTTCTTCTCACAAGGTTTACACATGATCAGCATGCTTGTATTTTGTAAATGTTGGATCATCTCCACCGCCAGATTGTTGGTAGGAAATTGTTCGGCCCAGCGTTGTTTGTCTTCTGACTGGTTTAACGGCTCGGTGTCCCTACGACATACTGGACACGAGAAAGAAGATGCCGACGCCATCTTACCTGACGATTCATTGATGATGTAGCTAGCGAGGCATTCTTGACAGAATGAATGAAGACAGGGGAGGGACTTGGATATCGGAGCTGTTCCAGACAGATAGGACATTCAAGCATCAGAATGTCGAGAGATTGACTACCGAGGACATTGTCTGATGTCTGGTCCTGAACAAATCCACCTTCCGCCATGGTAATGTGGCGTTTACCAACCCTTAAAACAAAAACAATAATATACAAATTAAAAAAGCGCAACAAAATCTTTCTGTCTGTCTTGAACTTTAGAGATGAATGAAAAGTGTCAAAAGCGCCCCTTTGGATTCCCCAACATATCACTAAAGAGAATGTTTAGAAATAAAATCACCGGGTTTTACGCTCTGAACACGCTATATACATAAGTTATGGGAAAACACTAGTTTAGATAGAAGAAATCGTTTTGAGAAGTAGGCATGATAAATATGTTGTGTTCAAATTTCGTGAAAAATCAAGGAAGAGTATAATAATCCGTCAATACGTAGAAACAAAAATAGTTTTTTATTGTGCTGTACTTTATCCTCTATTTCGCACACAGTACAGACAGGTAATATAAATTACAAAAAAAAATACAAAAAAAAGCGAAACTAATGCATATAACCATAACATTAACATAACTATACTATTTTATCTCAATTACGCAGGTGGACTTGTAAAATTATATTTGATATTACTCCATACAGACCGTGTCAAAATACATATATCTTTGCTGATATTTTATTACGTTACATGATTATTAAAATTGTCAAAAAAAACGCTAAAACTCAATCAATTTTTTATCAAGATATATATCTTATGCGATGAGCAAGTTTCTTTATTTCAATAGTCCAAAGAACTCAACTAAAACATTTAACCGCTGACGAACTGCTTTTAGTTTGCAATCTAATCAGAATAAGGTAACTTAACATATCATCCGAAAAAATGAAGAAAACCAATCGTCAAAAACGCGATACTCCGCGCTTGATTTCAATTTTTGTCAAACATGGTACACTTAGCTGTTTAATGATTAAACAAATCAAGATCAATTGTACAGTCTGCTGATCTTGAGAAGGTTGGTATTAGATATGGTTTATCAATCAATCATTTCACGACTGAAATCAAAGATAGCACTATAAAAAGACAAGGGTTCAGCTATCACAAAGAGCCACAAAATCAACATACTACAGTCTCCTAAACACGCCTACATGCACGTCACACACGCAACATTCCTCTTACACGGGAGGCCGTCTTTACGGTCCCCGGATGTTAATAGGACGTAAATCAAATCAACCAAGAAACCAACCAACAAATCGAAGACGATCCATCGCTGAGCAGACATTTAGAAATATTTTGGAGGTATGTCACCGCTCATTTGTGTGAAAGTTGGGTGCACAAATATATCAAAGACTCTAAATATATCTTCTTGATTCACGAAAAAACGAAGTGGTTATTTATTTTAACAACATTGTAAAATTCTACATTTATATATATGACTTTCTAGTAGAAGAATGAACGATTTTCAAATTGGGTTTCTCCTTGATTATTTTTAATTTATTTTCAAAGTGGAGTTTCATTGTCTTTACAAAACTGTAGATTGATTAAACTATATTGCTATTTAACATTGATTGCATAATTTTCTTGTCATTAAAATAAAGTAAAATTAATAAAGTAATCAGTACAAAGATATTGTTATAATGGTCGATATATTGGACCCATTTAAGCGATGCATATCGCATGTCTTATTTACACAAATATACTATAGACACGTGTGTAAATAGTAGACAATAATCGTAGCCTTGTGAATAATTTAAAGTAAATAAATAAATAAACATCATTTTGATAGTTAGTTCATTCCATGAGGCACTGCATTAGCAAAAGAAAAAAAGCATGTGTTTAATTAGTGCTTATATGGAGGGAATGGGTTGTCAGAAACAAATGTAATTTGACAAATATCGAATTTTGAGCATCGTCTGTCCATATTGTATGCGCAATAAAATCAATCTAAACGAATAGATGTGTTCACCCAATAGTAAACGAAAATAAACACATCCAAATGGTATATGCACCAATATCTGATTAATAAAATATTATCAATATTAATATATTTACATTTATACCATTATGTATTTCTATACAGTATACGATTGTCTACTTTCGTTTTAGATTACAGATATACACCGTCACAGATGTTTATGCACCTACACATGTGTGCTCATATAATGGCGGCCAGGTCACCACAATCTATTCGGTGGTCCCACTTAAATGTCTCGCAGATCTATTATTTGGCGGCTACCACATATCTAAATTAATATTTAAACTAAACTTTATAACTAATTGACGGTCGTCGGATAATTATATATTGCGACCGCCAAGTAACCTTTATTGTATTTTCGTTATCCTGAATAATCTGCGTAAGCCTGATCTGGTTCAGTAGGTTTCCCAATGGATATCAGTGTTAACCCAATAGAAAACGAAAGTAAACACTAAATGTCATCCAAATGTGACATGAATCAATATTTCAAATATGTACCAATATTTAATAATAAATATTTATCATTATTTAAAATATACATACACATGTACGTTATTTCAACACAGATACGACTGTCTACTTTCGTTTTAAACATATTACTATACAGAGGTTAAATCAAACAATATCACTTCTTAATTGTTAGAGGTATTGACACATAAATAACCGTACATATACCTTTTCAAATTTATTGTCAGTATAAAATTAATAAGTAATAGGCCTACTTACTTAAAGTAGCAGTTTTCACAGGAACATTGTCATTGTTGTTACCCTCGACCACCTGTTGTAACGCTTCGTTTCGAAGGAAGACGATTCCAATATACAAACACGGTCATAAATTAATCTAGTCCGGAATATTTTACACTCTTATTTTGCATTACACGAAATTTTCGAGTTAACAGTTAAATGCTATAGTACATTAATAACAAGGGCGTACTTGTGAAATTACATGAATGAAGATTAATTATGTATAATTACCATTTTAGTTTATAATATTATAGTTTGATATTATAAACGTGATCTGTAATAGACGTTCATTTTCCTTCATTTTCCTTTGAGATATCAATATGAAAGGTCGGTAAACGTTGTTAAAATCGTCGATATTTTTAAACAATTGTTGTCTTGTGTTATTTCCATGAACATTTTGAGTGTGTAATCCGGCACACTTGTCATAGTGTCCGTGAAACTCATTCAGTGACGAAAGACAGTAATAGAACTCACTTCTAGTAGCCATGCTTGTATTGCTATTTAATGATATAAAGAAACAAATGACGAATACATTTTTTAATGCTAGGATTTTTATCAATATGCAAATTTTGAAATCAAAAATTGTTTTTACTTCATTTACATATCACATATTTTTACTTCTTAGCACCTGTCACCCGCATGATAAACAGCATTAAGCAAATAAGCATTGCATGTAGGGATTTTTAAATCAATAAGCATGTAAAGAATGTAAAGACTTTAAGTTTTTGAACTTTTTTCTTTCGATTTTAACTTTCGATTCTATATATCTATCCATGTTATACATTAGCAGAGCCCTGTCCATTTTACAATTTTGCTACCATACAATGATGAATTTCGTTTTATATAGTAAACATTAGAAATACATTGTTTATCTGTTACCTCAGAAGTATATGACACGATTAATTAATTAATTACTTAAACATTTATGTCAAATTATGAAATTAGCTAACGTTGCCATTATTTTATATATAACAATAAAGCAAAATGATAAAATACTATCACTACTAGAAATCAAAACAATTCTTCATCGATAATACTACAGTAATGAAAGTGAGATAATAAAGCTTTACATTACTGAGCATATCTTGATATATGGAGAGATCCAAGAATTGACAAATCTGCGTTTATCCTGATCTGTAATGAGACGATAAAAATTAGGGGACACCCGGGTTCGAACCAGGGACCTCTCGATCTGCAGTCGAATGCTCTACCACTGAGCTATATCCCCTTGACAATCATTATTTGAAAACAGATTATATATATATATTTCTGATGCAATAATATCGGATTCAGGGGTCAACATATTTATTTGCTTCTTCCATAATTTTATAAGCTATTTTTGAACGTCAGCACTAAAATAAAATAAGACATAATAATGTATATTTATATTTGTATTGTTTACTAGCTGACACCCTTAAACACACGTATATAGACCGTCAATTAACTGTGTAACATCATTATAAACCGTCTGCTAATTACTGGAATATCATTACATCATTACCCCAATCAACCGTCTGTGTCAATGTGTAAACGTACCCAGGTCGTAGGTTTACGTCTGTAAACAAAATCCTAGTCGTTTGTTTACAGTTAGTATACGTATACCTGTCGTCTGCTGACGAGGCATAGTATAAAAATAAATCTGACTATGACGTCAGAAATCGTACACCAGTCGTTTTACTATCATGGTATAAATATAGCCGGGGTTGTCTTTGTGGACAGACACGGGGAGACAGGAGGACACCGAGGTACGTAGGCCACTTTATATTTTTGTTGTTATGAGATTTTGATATGGAAAAAGTTTTGGCTTGATTTTCTTATCTTGGAAGTATATAATTAATTGTTTGAGCTTTTGTTGGTGATCATAATACCAAAAACCTGTTAAAGGTATGTTTATCAAAAATAATCATTCTTCTCCATTTCATTCACTCATTTTTGTTTATTCATTAATATAATTATGATAATTTGAAAGGTGATTATTTTCAAGGGTTAGAATACTTTCAAATTCTGTATCTTAATAAAATATCAAGAACCATATCTTTTAATAGTTTCTGTCTAACATATTTTTGTTGTTTTTAAATCAATTATATATGACGAATGTTTAACATTAAAATAATTTTTGAGTGAAAAAAAACTTTTAGAAAGTCTGAATTTTAAAAACTATATGTCATACATTTTAGCCTTTTTATTACGTTGCAACAAATCATTTTCGTTTGGTTTTTTAATTGCGTTGGGTTTGAATGGATGTCTTGAAAGCCAATTACAGTTTTAATTTTCAATTGAATTATTGATGAAAATGATTTGTATTAAAGTAATTATATTAAATCTGATAAAGAACCCTTATTATTAAAACAATGCATTTTAATTTCCTTTTGTTATAACATGTTTTTGAACGTTCGTTTGATAAGATTATTTCGTTGTTGAAAAACATATATTTTGGAAAAAGTCTGGATTTTAAAAAGTATGGCTAATATTTCAGAGGTGTCCGACAGATGGAGCCCTTGGTCAGGTCAATCGCTTGACCTCCTCGGATTCGTGAATAGCCACGCCCACTTTGACGAGGAACCAAGGCACGTGAGCTATGAAATATTTGGGTACAAAGGTCACACGGGTACCCCTGTTTCTGTCGACGTGTGTCTCGACCCCTTTACCGCCGGGTAGAGAAATCGTGGATGGAAATGGTATGGACAAAGCAGTGACATTTGTCAGAGAAGGTGATACATGTTATGGCAAAGACCTTAAAAACAACGATAAATCAAAACATTTTAGGACGAAAAACGTTAAAACAATGAGGACAAAGAAGAAAGTGATTTGGGAGTGAAGGTGAAAACACAGACATGTTGGATAGATAACGAAAATGCACAACTCACATTAATTTGATTATTGTAAGCAATGCATGTTCTGTGAAAGATTGTGTTCGGGGATGAATTGATGTTTTCATAACTTTGCTAAGAAAGAATTCAAGGATATTTGCACTGAGTGACGTTTAACTCTAAAAAAAGCATCAGAATTATGGAATTTTACACAATTATCCAGTAAAACATTTTCATCGTCAGCATGGCAACCATAATTTTTAGGATTTATATTCTTTTTGATGACAACACTAACATTTCACCAACTACAATACCAGCGAAATCATCCGTATGTTGGGATACATAATTATGTATATTAAATCTCAGCCTATGATCATGAAGTGTACAGTCGAGATATGAACATGTCTGGGCCAAGCCCAATACAGAACTATCGACCTCTTAACTTAACATGACAGTGGCGAATGCAACAATCAAATGGATTTCCAAATATACTCTCAAATATAACTGAAGAATAAGTAAAGCAGAAATATGGAATTGACCGTGTATAAGAAGACGTGTCTGTCAAAGATGACAATTTCCATAATCATTTTATTGATTCCTTTGGATTATATAACATTTACATAAACACCATAGATATAGATTCTTTGTTTGATTATTATTTACATACTTTCATTTCCTTCGTACTTCAAGGTTTATATTTTCATTCGCTCTACCAAGACAATCATAGAGGGACAAACTAACCTGAACTGAGTTGGAGCTAATTGATTATCTTAAATCTCGTAATTCGTTGTTTACATGTCCACGTGATGATCTTTCGGCTTTATGTTAAGAAACAATTTGTATTTTGAGGTACACAAACCAAATGTGGAGTGAATCCCTGCATGCTGACGATCCTTTCTATACAATTGTTTGTCAGTGTCGTAGATTTTTTTTCTAAGTTGAAAACACATCATGTGTTGAATTATGTTTCCAACAATCAGCCTGCTAGTGCAATAAGTGAAAATATTTACAACATTATTTCTTATCATTTTCTTTGTATTGGAAAGCATGGATTATACAATGATATTGTTACAGAACCAGTGAACATTGTATGAGTGTCGATTCGATGTCTAATACGATGTATACGATGTTACATTCCTCAGACAAAGGACAAGGCAGCATAAACTTGAACAGAATGGTGTAAAAGTGTACGAGTTGTCTTTGAAAATGAAAGTCAAACATGTACATACATCATAATGCTCTACCATTATAATGGGCCGAAGATAACTCGACCTTACTACTCTTTGCCTAATATCCTGTGATATGTGTGCGATAATCTGGAAAAATCCAGATCAGCTGACCTCCCACATCAACCCCATCGATGCCAGTAATAACATTGAACTCACTTATGAAGAAGAAGCCGACAGCACTATGGCTTTCCTAGACACCTGGAAAAGAAGACCGAAAAAGTATTGGTACATAGGGAAAAGACCCACATAAAATACCTAAACGTCAATACCCACCATCTATTAATCAGAAACTAGGCGCAGTGCGATCATTGCTCGATAGATGCGAGACCGTTGTCACAGAACAGCAGGACCAATTTGAAGACCAAAATCAAATATACGGGTACAAAAACAGTGTCAAAATACAGAGAAAACCAAAAGAAAACATACAAAGGATAACACCAAAATCAAAATCCAAGTCGTCATCTCGTAGATAAAAGTTATGTCTGAAACATACAGCGAATAAGTATACCCTGCCTTCACTCCATTTCTAACAGGAAATGCCATCCGTCAGAAATATTCTGTCCATCATCCAGAGTTACGTCATCGCAGCTATCTGAAACCATCCAGAGAATATACTGAGGCTATGACATAACAACAGTCATGACACTACTCAGGACAATCCACATCATTCTATAGTACATCCTAAGGATAAAACATGTTACAGAGTGTGTCTACAAGATCGGATAAAAAATCGTACATGAGAGAAAAAGAAAGAAGACGCTTTGAGGTCGACCATGATTAACAATTGCAAAATGCGGAATCCCAGCCTCAATCTGAAAGAAAACAACAGTTTCAGGTCAATAAATCGACTGCTTTAGACCATGTCACATAAAACCATGTGATGGACTGGGAGTAATAGACAACGAGAATGATATCTTCAAGTGAATACGCCGTAGTAGCCCAGTATTAAATCGAGACGAGGGGACACACAGTCTTCGCACATATATGATCAGATATTAGACAAAGAGTATCGAGATCGAGTCATTTCGGCCCATTACAATTCTAAATCATAGTACTGTATACTTTGCAGTGTCGACATTTACATTCGGTAACGATGTTCGAGTTTCATTTTAAAGACAGCTCGTACACTTATACACCTTTGTGGTCTGACGAAAGTGAAAGGGTACGCATCGTTCTAGTCACCGGAACGCCACACATAACATTATAACAGGTTGTTCACCAATACACATTTTATGTGATGATTTGAGTATTTCCTAAATTATAAATTTGCGTTTGGTAAGGTTATATTATATACCTATAGGCAAGAATTCACTTGTAACACACGAGTAGCAAAATTCAGTTTCATCAACGTTTCTTATAAAACATGTAATAAAAGTTCATAAAACCTGTTCAGAATGATTACATAATTTATATGCATGTATATACAGTGTAACATGACCAGGGAAATCTTAGATTTGTACATTCTGAACAGGTTTCATGCTCCCAAAATACGACAAACTACTTAGCGCATACTTTAACACCTATATACATGTATTTGAAATGACGTTAAACTTGATATGTTAGATCACCCTTTATCATTTCATAAATGTATTTCGGCAATGGTTTAGAGACATGTAAATCTACATCAGGAGTAAACACTTCTCCAGCAGTCCTTTCTGTGTAATCCTTATATCAGAACTGATCATTTTCAATTCAAATAAATCTTGTTTTTCTTATGAAATAATCGGCTACATGCAGTGTTTACTAGTTATCCGTCTTATAATCTTCAAACAAAACTAGACTAGTTGTGAATTTTCGATGGGCGTCCTCAAACAAAAGCTCATGATCATATATATATATATGGTTCTACTGTAACATATGTATACATCCTCCTAATTTTTCAGATGTCCCCGTCAACAATATGTTCGTGATAAACCTGTCCTAAATAACTTTGAACATATAAGTTAAGTTTTGTTTTCTTGGTGTATACAGGTAATGTTTTTCCCCAGAATATAATTGGATTTAATGACATACGTTTCACAAATATGCAACACCTGTTCCAACGTACGCGTACGATAATAAAAGTCGAGCGATGAGAAGAATGAGGATTTAGTATTGTGCAAAACATGACCAATTCAGCAGCTAACTGTTTAATCTGCGTCTTTCTACTACAGAACAGAACTATGGAGTAAAACAACGACTTCAAAACAATGACTGGCGTTGGAGCGTAAAGAGGACGCCTGGTATACATGTACATGTAAAACACCTGCCCCCGGACATGCACATCTTGATATGTACATGTACATACAGATGCTTAAACATGTAGGATAAAATCAAATTTAAAGTAATAGTATTTTACACCAAACGGAAATCTATGTTTTAAAACCATGATTTAACACTCAGGCCAAAAAAAAAATGTATGTTTAGGGTTACGTTGGCAAAAAAATAGTGTCTGTTGGTCAGGACGATTTTTTTAGTGTCTTTCACTCTAAAAGAATGGCCGGAACCGGAGTCTGAAATCGAAATCCTGACTTTTATTTTTTTCGTAGTGGGGAAAAATTAGGGTCGGGGGTAAAAAATTAGGGGCGGTAGGGTAACCCTAAACAGACATATTATTTTTATGGTCTCATCTTAATACTGTATTGTAACGTTTAAGCTGATTACAGGATATCTCATATGATTTTTGAATATTAATATTCATAACTTAACAAACCAATTGTCTGCCTCAAAATGCCTTGCTGTGATAAGATTTTGGAACAATATGGTCTATATGTAAGGAGACCATCTGAAAAGGTGAAAAGGGGAGACAATCATACTTCTGATAGCCATCCTCGAGATTTCAGGGGTTACTACCACTATCTTGATATTCCGCATCCCTGAGCTATATGCCATAGCAAAATTAAAGGCGTTTCAGGAGAAAACGAAAAACCTGACCAATCACTTGCCTACAAATACTTCATTTTTCACAGATTCACAGGGAACGACATCCAACTTGAACGAAGTAAAAAAAAGTGTACTGTTATTCTATTTAAAGCAGTGAACTATCTGTCTCATCTGCAGTACTACACATATTCTTCATTTATGCTATAACATAGTCCAGGGGTGGATATTACGACAGTGATATTAACCCCTGAAATATCAAAGATGACTGGATATCAATATTTCTGTCTAACGTTACCAGGTCTACAAATGACAGTATGTAAATGCAATATTAATAAATGGATCCGTCTGAAAGTTCAGATACAATATTTCAACAATTAGTTGGGGAGCAAATCCTGTGTATAACTATAGACCTGGTTACTATGGTAACGAAAATCAAAATGACATTTGATGTCTTCAAATCTCTCACTACTGTATTTGTCATCTTTCAAACAACTTTATAACAATGTTCAGCTTAATCGAACATTATCTTAATTTCAACCAATCAGTAGCCTCCGTTATATTTCTGCCTTGCATGTAGGGCGTTAGAATTGTACCTGTTGCCCCTATTGCATGACCGTGAAAGGCGACTAAATTTAGGATGTTATCTTTTCTTTCTTCCTAACTGACTTTCTGCTTTCTAATTCTAGGTTTTTTTTTTTTGCTCCTGAACTGCCTTCATTCATATATAACGATAGTGAGTAATCGAGGATGGCACAGTGCTCTTCTGATGATGAGACCGGGGAAAAGGAGAAAACTCTTACATGCTTGTGACTGATATTTAATTAGAACGACAACAGACTGGAGTAGATCTACAGCACCATGCCGAAAGTAAGTCAATTGTGTATAATCCCTGAATATTCTATTATATATTACTACTACAGTTACTTTTGAATTTCTTCTGAATTTCCCCGGTCTCGAACATCAATAAATGTATAATGAATATATGATTGTTTTATATCATTCTATTGCAAAATTATCATATGTAGCAAATAGACAGGAAACAACTATTCATAACTAAAACAATTTGTTACAGTATGGTATTCATTTAGTAAAGATCAGATATAACACTATTTTAAGAATCAACAATGTCATGCTATCATGCTATGCGGCCAAGATTCCCATCACATTGGATGACGGAAGTCAAAAACGGATTTTTACCTAAGTTACATATAACTGGAAAAAAGTGATTATAAGTCGGCGCTTTTTGTTTCGAGAAATTTGGATCCAATTTTAAAATGGGTATCTAAAACTAGCACATCGTTCCCATATACACTCAAATGTGGTCAATACTCTATGACCAAATAATGACTGAAGCTTAGGTATTCTAGGATTAAAAGAGCTGTGGAATGAAGAAAAGAGATAATATTGCTCCGAGATTATCTCTTTTCCAATAAGTTGATAATAAAATTATTAGCTTTTAAGGTAATTTATTGTGATGTAGTTAAACAGAGGTGACTTAATTAGATATAAGTATGAATTATACCTATAATAACAGGTTGACAAAAAAATTAATAATTCGTTTATTTCCCTTTTCCAATAAGTTCATGATAAAATGCCTTTGTATCACTACTGGTTTTGTTTGTACTGATGAAAAGCTTAAAATCAATACCATTAATTAAACATAAATATCGTAATGCTGCACAAATGTGTCAGAAACAATCTGGTGGTATAAAGGTCCTGAATGATGATGGATTGACTGAGATAACTACGTGCAATGATAGACTTCACTAAATTATAAATTATCATCGTGTTTTTTTACTTGAATGGACTTTAATTAAAAACTATTTCGCACTCAATTACAAAATGGACTGGATAAGAATACTTCAATTTATAAACGATATTGAAAAGCCATTTCTTAATTATATCATATTGGCCATACTTAACCTCTTGAACTATCAGAAATAACTCATTAAGTAACAGATTACAAATATAAGTACTCAAAGTTGCAATTAATTGGCGTTTTCAAGAGAAGCTTCGATATTTATCCCACCTTTTCCTATGCTCTTCACCAATAATGGAATTGTACGGTCAATTTTTGCGGTTTTCATAAATTCATCTACAACATCTGTAAACATGGAATTTTTACCTCTGTCATTTTTCATACTGTTCGTAAATGTTCATTACATTTTTTCATGCTTGTCATTTGTAAATAACTAATATCACAATGCAATTGCTGAAAAATATCCCGGATGATAGGTATGAAAAAATTCCACTTCTATATGTTTAACCATCAATCAATACATGTACTTTACTGCTTTGTTACTGCTTTGTTGCCGATAAAATGTAACAGCACAATGTATATTACTTGTAATATAAGATTTCCAACAGGATTTGTATCATGATTAATTCGCAAAGTCAATTCCACTATTACCGTGTAGATATCAACACAAAATTACACAGCGAATACAGTCTGCATATTAATATTCCCTCAATGTTTTCACGTTCAAATAGTATACAAGTACAGTTTGTATGACTTTGTTTTCCTTTAAACAAGCTGAAACAAATAAACAAAGTTCTGTTGTTTTGTTGATTTATTTGTGATCACTACTTTATCTTCGCACACAGAAATCGCCCTCGGTCGTTCTATTCCATATGATGACGTCAGCAGTTCCCTGACGTTGGTTCCGTCCCCAGACATCTGTATGACGTTGTGGGAGTTAAACCCACAAACATACACGTTACCCTCCCTGTCTACGTCTATACCTGTTGTACCCTCAACGACCCCGACCTTCAGTACATCTGTGTGTGTCTCATCAGACAGTCGGATGACGGCTACAGCGTCAGGGTCAGAGGTATGGATGCTGGCAAAGACACGTCCATTCACCTTATCACTGGCGAGATGTAGACATTTAGATTCAATGTTATGGAGCATTGTAGCTTCATCTCCGTTTTGTGGTACACTGTAAAGTGATGTTAGTGTACCAACAACAAACGTGTTGTTATTATATGTGACACCAAGACAGTTTTCAGTAACGTTTTGAATCTTGATATTCGACTTGACAGTCAATGTTGAGTCCCCGACATTGACAACACAAATTATTTTCAATGTCACCAACATCACTGCTACTGTGTTGTCATCAATACGACAAAGATCGCACGGTCTATTACATAGCTCCAACTCACATTGAAAATCAGTGTTTTCCGTAAAAAGTTTCACTTTTTTATTTGCCTTGTCTCCTACAACAATACGACCACCAGACAGGAGGACTACTCCATTGACAGCACAGTCATTCGCATCGGTCTGAAGATTGATGTTGATCTTTCTGGTCATCTTTAACTGACGTTCGGACAATGCCGCAGTATTTGGTAATTTCCTCCGTTGTTGATGGACGAGTATCTTCCCCAGGGTAAGACTGGTCTTTGTGTCCAATGTGAGTATGTCAGGGTTATACTCGTGTCTCACACTGGTAGACCTTGACGACTTCTCCAACTCCTGTATCAGTGCCTTACACGACTCGACCTCCGCCTGACTTCTCTGGAACAGATTGATCGTTCCCACGGTGTCCTCCTTTAGATCGGTATCCTGTGATGACGTCAGGGTCTTTTGCATAGCAAACATCAGCCGTTCACACTTCCTCCTCGATATATCTAGGTTTTCCTTCTCCTCTTTGAATGATGCTGTCAGTTTGTCTGTCAGCTCTTTCTGAAGTACATCAAACCGCTCGTTAATCTTTGTACGTAAGTCTATTAAACTTTCTAGTGCTGTGACTTGGTCTTCTGTCATGGATTGTAGCTGCTCCTCGACATCTTTTATCAGTATCTCCATGGAATTTACACATTTCCGAAGTTCTCCAAGAAGATCCTCAATTTTTGTGGTTTGTATCTTGTCCCGGAAATCGTCCGCTGATGTCACCGCCTCACATTTCCGATGATCGACGATGATACACTTGTGACATCCAAGGATCTGATGATCCTCACAGTAATACTCCAGTTTCTCCTTATGTTTACCACACCCAGTAGCCGACATCTTCCGTCGAATGGTGGCTGATTTGTTTTCTTGCGTTATATGCTCGGGCTCACAATCATCGTGAAACAAATCATGATGACCGACTTTACAAGATTCACAGAAGTAATATTTGGTTTGCTCGCACCAAAACTTTGCCGGAATGTTCATGTTTCCTTTCTTCTCACAAGGTTTACACATGATCAGCATGCTTGTATTTTGTAAATGTTGGATCATCTCTACCGCCAGATTGTTGGTAGGAAATTGTTCGGCCCAACGTTGTTTGTCTTCTGACTGGTTTAACGGCTCGGTGTCCCTACGACATACTGGACACGAGAAAGAAGACGCCGACGCCATCTTACCTGACGATTCATTGACGATGTAGCTAGCGAGACATTCTTTACAGAATGAATGAAGACAGGGGAGGGACTTGGGATGTCGGAGCTGTTCCAGACAGATAGGACATTCAAGCATCAGAATGTCGAGAGATTGACTACCAGGGACATTGTCTGACATCTCGTCCTGAACAACTCCACCTTCCGCCATGGTAATGTGGCGTTTACCAACCCTTAAAACAAAAACAATAATATACAAATTAAAAAAGCGCAACAATCTTTGTCTGTCTGTTTGAATGAAAAGTGTCAATCTGCCCTGCAGAAAGGGCGTTAGAATTGTACCTGCTGCCCCTATTGCGTGATCGTAAAAGGCGACTAAATTTAGGATCTTATCTTTTCTCTTCTGCCTAACTGACTTTATCTTCCCTAATGCCTGCCATGGCACCGCCTCACTTTTGGCCTTGAGTTGAGCGTTCGCCCCTGTGAGGAAGGCTCTGGGTTCTGTCCCCTGGCCGAGACACACCAAAGTCTATAAAAGTGGTAGTTTCTGCTCCTGCTTAGCGCTCAGCATACAGGGAGTGGGACGACTGGTTCGCCCGTTGTCAGCTATTTATCTCAATTACGCAGGTGAACTTGTAAAATTATATTTGATATTACTCCATACAGATCGTGTCAAAATACATATATCTTTGCTGATATTTTATTACTATACATGATTATTAAAATTGTCAAAAAACCGCTAAAACTCAATCAATTTTTTATCGAGATATATATCTTATAAGTTTCTTTATTTCAATAGTCCAAAGAACTCAACTAAAACATTTAACCGCTGACGAACTGCTTTTAGTTTGCAATCTAATCAGAATAAGGTAACTTAACATATCATCCGAAAAAATGAAGAAAACCAATCGTCAAAAACGCGATACTCCGCGCTTGATTTCAATTTTTTATCAAACATGGTACACTTAACTGTTTAATGATTAAACAAATCAAGATCAATTGTACAGTCTGCTGATCTTGAGAAGGTTGGTATTAAATATGGTTTATTTATCAATCAATTCACAACTCAAATCAAATATAGCACTAAAAAAGGCAAGAGTTCCACTATTACAAAAAGCCACAACATGAACATATATATATATATATATGATTCACGGAAAGGGGTTTCTTATTTTAAAATCACTGCCATTGAGAAATCCTACACTTCTAGTAGAAGAATTAATGATTTTCAAATTATATTTCTCCTTGATCGTTAATTATTTTGATAGTGGAGTTTCATTGTCTTTACAAAACTCTAGATTGATAAAACTATTTTGCTATTTAACATTGATTGCATAATTTTCTTGTTATTATGGATAAAGTAATCAATTAAGACATGGCTATAAGGGTCGAGATATTTGGGCTCATTTATGGAATACATATTGCATATGTCTTGTTAACACACATTGTTATTTAGCCACATGTGTAAGTAGTAGACAATACTCGTAACTTCGTGAGAAATTTAAAAGTAAATAAATAAACATAATTTTGATAGTTGATTCATTCCATGAAGCGCTTCATTAACAAAAGGGGAAAATGCGTTAAACCAGTGCTTATATGGAGGGAATGGATTGTCGGTAAAAATGTAATTTAACAAATATCGAATTTTGAGCATCGTCTGTCCATAATGTGCGTGAAATAGATGTGTTAAACAAATATAAAACGAAAGCAAACACGTCTTTTTCATCCAAATGTTAAATGTATCAATATTTGTTAATAAAATAGTCTCAATACTAACAGTTCATTACTGTGTGTCATTTCTAAACCGCTACGATTGTCTACTTTCATTTTAAATTACATTAAGATACCAGTATAGAATTAATGTACCTGGCGTACTATGCTTTCCGGTCGGGTACGGAATGGTCCCTATATATGGGTGCATTTGATTAGGTAACATCCATATATCGATATGGCGGCCACGTCACCACAATCTATTCGGTGGTCCCACTTAAATGTCTCGCAGATATTATTTGGCGGCTACCACATGTTTAAATGACGACCACCTTATATCTAATTGACGATCGCAGGATAATTATATATTTCAACCGCCAAATACATAACATACATTGTATAATATGTTCCTATGTAAGCTTAATCTGGTTCCGTAGGTTTCCCAATGGATATCATGCAGTGTTAACCCAGTAGAAAACGAAAGTAAACACCAAGACACCAAGAAGTCATCCAGATATTATATGAATCAATATTTCAAATGTGTACCAATATTTGATTAATGAAATATTATCCGTATAGATATATTTACACATAATGTTATTTCAGCACAGTTACAATTGTCTACTTTCGTTTTAAACAGATTACTGTACGGAGTTAAATCAAACCACATCATTTCCCAATTGTTAGAGGTGTTGTCACTTTATAATAATGGTACATATACCTTTTTATGTTAAATGTCAATATAAAACCAATATATCACGGGATTACTTACTTTAAGTAGCAGTTTTCATATAAACATCATCATGGTTGTTCCCCTAGCTTGTCCACTACACACGCCTTATTTCGAAGAAAAACGATTATAATATATTTTACTCTCTAATTTTGCATTCCCCGAAATCTTCGAGTTAACAGCTAAATACTATAGCACGTTAATAACAAGAGGGGTACATGTGAAATTACATGAATGAAGATTAATTACATGTAGGGCCTAATTACTATAGTTTGATATTATAAACATGATCTGTAATACACGGTCATTTCCTTCATATTTTCTTTTAATATTCCAATATCGCTTTTATTTAAATACAACCAAATGAGATTCTCCCTCCTTGAGATATCAATATAGATTAGAGGTCGATACGTTGTTAAAATCGTCGATATTTTTAACAATGGCTGCCTTGTGTTATTTCCATGAACATTTTGAGTGTGTAATCCGGCAAACTTGTCATAGTGTCCGTGAAACTCATTCATTGACGAAGAAACAGTAATAAAACTCACGTATACTTAGCCTTGCTTTTATTGCTTAAACAAATGATGAATACATTTTTTTATTTTCGGATTTTTATTAATATGCAAATTTTGAAATAAAAAAAAAAGTTTTTACTTCTTTTACATTACATATTTTAATTCTTAGCACTTGACACCCGCATGATAGGCAGCATTAATCAAAAGCGCATTCCAATAAGCCTATAAAGAATCTATAGACCTTTGTTTTTTAAACTTTTTTCTTCTATCGATTTTTCCTTTCGATTCATGGACAACCGTATTGAAACAGTGAGAATATCTGCCCATGTTATACATAATTATCAAACCCTGTCCATTTTACAATTGATAACATTTTGCTACCATACAATGATGAATTTCGGCTTATATAGTATTCTATATAGTAAACATTAGAAATACATTGTTAATCTGTGACGTCAGAAGTATATGACACGATTGGAGTACCCGGAGGTAAAAAAACACCGACTAGTGTAAAGTACCTGGCAACTGCCCCACACGGGATTCGAATTCGCAGCCCAGAGGTGGGTGACTTGTGGTAATATGTCAGGACATCCTAACCACTCGGCCACCGCGACACAGAGGTGGGGGACTTGTGGTAATATGTCGGGACATCCTAACCACTCGGCCACCGCGACACAGAGGTGGGGGACTTGTGGTAATATGTCGGGACATCTAAACCACTCGGCCACCGCGACACAGAGGTGGGGGACTTGTGGTAATATGTCGGGACATCCTAACCACTTGGCCACCGCGACACAGAGGTGGGGGACTTGTGGTAATATGTCGGGACATCTTAACCACTCGGCCACCGCGACACAGAGGTGGGGGACTTGTGGTAATATGTCGGGACATCCTAACCACTTGGCCACCGCGACACAGAGGTGGGGGACTTGTGGTAATATGTCGGGACATCTTAACCACTCGGCCACCGCGACACAGAGGTGGGTGACTTGTGGTAATATATCGGGACATCTTAACCACTCGGCCACCGCGACACAGAGGTGGGGGACTTGTTGTAATATGTAGGGACATCTTAACCACTCGGCCACCGCGACACAGAGGTGGGGGACTTGTTGTAATATGTAGGGACATCTTAACCACTTGGCCACCGCGACCCCTGTGATATGTGATCAAATACTAAATATGATGTTTACCGATAACAAATTATGAAAATAGCTAACATTGTCATTACTTTATATATAACAATAAAGTAAAAAGATCAAATACTATTACTTCTAGAAATCAAAACAATAATAATGTAAAGTTATATTTGTATATTTTACTAGCTGACACCCTTAATCACACGTATATAGACCGTCAATTAACTGTGTAACATCATTATAAACCGTCTGTTAATTACTGGAATATCATTACATCATTACCCCAATCCGTCGTCTGTGTCAATGTGTAAACGTACCCAGGTCGTAGGTTTACGTCTGTAAACAAAATCCTAGTCGTTTGTTTACAGTTAGTATACGTATACCTGTCGTCTGCTGACGAGGCATAGTATTATCTATAAATAAACCTGACTATGACGTCAGAAATCGTACACCAGTCGTTTTACTATCATGGTATAAATATAGCCGGGGTTGTCTTTGTGGACAGACACGGGGAGACAGGAGGACACCGAGGTACGTAGGCCACTTTATATTTTTGTTGTTATTTTGATATGGAAAAAGTTTTGGCTTGATTTTCTTATCTTGGAAGTGTATAATTAATTGTTTATGTTTTTGTTGGTGATCTTAATACCAAAAACCTGTTAAAGGTATGTTTATCAAAAATAATCATTCTTCTCCATTTCAATCACTCATTTTTGTTTATTCATTAATATATGGTAATTTTAAAATAACATGTTACAGGTTATTATTTTCCAGAGTTAGAATACTTTCACAAATTCTGTATCTTAATAAAATAAGAACCATATCTTTCTGTCTAACATCTTCTTGTTGTTTTAAATCAATTGTATATGACGAATGTTTTAACATTTAAATATTTTTTGAGTGAAAAACAAAACTTTTAGAAAGTCTGAATTTCAAAAACTTTGTGTCATACATTTTAGGCTTTCTATTACGTTGCAACAAATTATTTTCGTTTAGTACTTGAATTGCGTTCGGTTTGCATGGATGTCTTGAAAGCCATTAAGTCAGTATATTAAATCTGATCAAGAACCCCGATTAAAATAATGCATTTTAATTTCCTTTTGTTGTAACATGCTTTTGAACGTTCGTTTGATAAGATTATTTCGTTGTTGAAAAAAACATATATTTTGGAAAAAGTCTTGATTTTAAAAAGTATGGCTAATATTTCAGAGGTGTCCACCAGATGGAGCCCGTGGTCAGGTCAATCGCTTGACCTCCTCGGATTCGTAAATAGCCACTTTGACGAGGAACCAAGGCACGTGAGCTATGAAATATTTGGGTACAAAGGTCACACTGGTACCTCCTGTTTCTGTCGACCCCTTTAACGCCGGGGTAGAGAAATCGTGGATGGAAATGGTATGGACAAAGCAGTGACCTTTGTCAGAGACGGTGATACATGTTCTGACAAAGGCCTTAAAAACAACGATAAATCAAAACATTTTAGGACGAAAAATGTTAAGACGGTAGAGGACAAAGAAGAAAGTGATTTGGGGAGTGAAGATGAAAACACAGACGTGTTGAATAGACGACGAAAATGCACAACTCACATTAATTTGATTATTGTAAGCAATGAATGTCCTGTGAAACGGTTGTGTTCGGGATGAATTGATGTTTTCATAACTTTGATAAGAAAGAATTCAAGGATATGTGACGTTTAACTCCAGCATCAGAATTTTGGAATTTTACACAATTATCCAGTAATACATTTTCATCGTCGGCATGACAACCATAACTTTAAGGACTTATCTTCTTTTTGATGACAACACTAACATATCATCAACTTCTACACCAGCAAAATCATCCGTATGTTGGGATACATAATTATGTATACTAAATCTCAGCATATGATCATGAAGTGTACAGTCGAGATATGAACATGTCTGGACGAAGCTCAATACAGAACCATCGAATCATCTTAATTTGATTCTAGCGATGGATCCAACAATCAAAGGATTTCATAATAAACTCTCAAATATAACTGAAGAATAAGTAATACAGAAATATGGAATTTACCGTGTATGAAGTTTTTGTCAAAGATGACAATTTCATAATCATTATTGTTGATTCCTTGGATTATAGAACATTTACATGACAACACCATAGGGACATATTTTTTGTATAATTATTATTTATTACATACTTTCATTTTCTTCAACTTTCGGTTTTTGTTAAGAAACATTTTGTATTTTCAGATACACAAACAGCAGGTGGAGGGAATCCCTACATCATGACAACCCTTTCTTTTTATGATAGTTTGTCAGTGTCGTAGATTTTTTTTTCTAAGTTGAAAACGCATCACGTGTTAAATTATGTTTCCAACAATCAGCCTGCTAGTGCAATCAGTGAAAATATTTACAGCATTATTTCTAATAACTTTCTTCGTATTGGAAAGCTTGAATTATGCAATGATACTGTTACAGAACCAGTGAAGATTATATGTATGTCTATTCAATACCTAGTACGATGTATACGATGTCACATTCTTCAGACAAAGGACCAGGCAGCATAAACTTGAACACAAAGGTGTAAAAGTGTACGAGTTGTCTTTGAAATGAAAGTCAAAGATCTATGCTCAATGTCGGAAGTTCTACATCACTATGCTCTACCATTATAATGAGGCGAAGATGACTCGATCTTACTACTCTTTGCCTAATATCAAGTCGTATGTGTGCGATAATCTGGACAAATCCAGAAAAGGGCCACTAAAGCAGCTGACCACACCATCAACACCATCGATGCCAGTAATAACATTGAATGTACTTGCGAGGAAGAAATTAATGATACTATGCCTTTCCTAGACACATGAAAAAGAAGACGGTGCCATGCAGGTATTGGTGTATATGGAAAAGATCAAAACACACAAAACCAGAGGGATCTTGGCGTCCATCAAAGAATGGTCTACGTTTGACAATGGAAAAAACCAAAACCACATATCTAGGACAATGATTATACGGAATGGGTCCTAAAACAGGTGGTGCAAAAATAGTGTCATAATAAAGAGAAAAACCAACTAAGGGCAACAATAAAATCCGCCTTGAGGAACACCGGAAAGATGCGGAATATCAGTCAAGCAAGAAATTCCCTCGATCTAAAAGAAGACAGTCGGAATTCCAGATCAACAAATCGGCTATTACAGACCATGTCACACAGAAATATCGTGTGATTGAGTAGGAAAAACTCAGAATTACAGACAGGGAGAGTAATCTCTTGCAGCGACAGAAAAAGAAAGCCTACTTGATAAGCTGCAGTGGGCCAGTATTGAATCGAGACGAGGGGACACACAAACTCTCGCAAATATATGACCAGGTATAAGACAAAGAGTAGCAAGATCGAGACATTTCGGCCATTACAATTCTACATCATAGTGCTGTTTATTCAGCAGTGCCGAAATTTACATTTGGCATCAATGTTCGAGTTTCATTTCAGCAAGACATTTCGTACCTTTTACACCTTTGTTTACTTATGCTGCCTGGTTAATTGTCTTATGAAGATGACAGTGTATGGCCTCTCTCTCTTGCCACACATAAAATGCTCACTGACTGTTTAACAATATCAAAACACATTATATGAGATTTGAATACAGCACGTATTTCCGAAATCATAAATTTTATGTGATGATGGTAAATTATGTTGATTGTCACATTTTATATGTGATTGGACTATAATGGATGTTTTTATTTTGTTTGTTAGCAGTTGACAATTCTTGATTTTTGCATGTAAGGTGTTGCTTTATTTAGATATAGCTATAGTTGTTTTCTAGTATAGAAACAGTCAAATTCCTCTCCAAAGGCACTGCATATAAGTAACTTATATTGTATTTTAAGTTCGTTTATAATTATATTAAAATTCTTGTGTATTCAAAAGTAATCAAACGGCCTTGTTAGTGTACATTTCATATTGGCTTGTATACTGAGCCTCAAACACTCCCCGGTTGGCATTTTACAAGGATTAGTGAACCTTTACAGATCAACAAAATTCAAAGTAACATATATTTTGTGCTGTTATTGTTTACAAAAATTCATTTCCTTTGCCCCCTTGTATTTTCGTTTTATATACCTGGATTACCGTGATAAATTTTGAGGCACAAAGATGTCTGGGCTTAGTTGGAGTAAATCGCTCATACCAGTAATTACTTTCTCCATGTCCGCCTTTCGTCATGGTGTTTTAACATATATTTTGTATTTTGAAATGTGTGATTATATACAGTAAATATGGGCGAAATCCTTGATGGCGATAATCATAGACTGTAATTTAGCGTTGCTGTATGTCATTGTTTTATTCAGATTTTGATTCTATTAAATAATATGCTATAAGCAATAAAACCCACAGCGGTATTAGTGAAAATGTGTGATATGGCGACTAAGAATATTTCTGAAATCATTAATTATGTGACTTACGGACGGAATTTCTTATGACGGCTAGAATCGATTTATTTAACGCAGTTTAGAACTGTGTATGATATCTTAACCTGGGTCTTAACCTGGGGGAAATACAATAAACTAACGTCGAGAGTTAGACAGACCATAGGTCGATGGTTCTTCTCAAACCCCTACATGTCACAGTGATTTATTATACATTACCCGGTACTTTATCATTTACCAATAAGTGTGATGTATGTATATCACTACAACATTGTTGTAGTCATTTACCATTTAAAATCTAACAATTGAACATTATGCCATGACTCAGGCCTCACATATCTGATCCACAAAATCCATATATCTTATACAGTATGTGTGTATCCTCGACTTTTTAGGGGTTACTATCATTGTCACTATAATGACAAGGATAGTAACCCCTAGAGTACCGAGGATGGTTTTTGTGTATCTGGGTGATCATGGCAAACATGGAGACATGAAATAATCTGAGGACGCGGTGGCGGAGTGGTTAATGGTGTTCCGACATATACCCCAAGCCATCCACCTCTAGGTCGTGAGTTTGAATCCAACATGGGACATTTGCCAGGTACTCACCGCTAGTCGGTGTTTTTTCTCCGGGTACTCTGGTTTTCCTCCATCATCAAAACTGTCACGATTACATGACCCTGTCCGTTAAAAGGACGTAAAAATAAACAAACCAAACTAATGAAATAATTTCAGCTTAATTAGTGTAATCCTTGTTTTTTTTAAATCTAAAGACTCGTTCTTTCAATTTCCCGAAGTTTTTTTGGTTTGGTTTTAACATAACGTATTGCATACAATTTGTATTTTTATGTGCATAGTGAAAATGTGGATGGAATCCTTGACAGATCACACCTGGATGAGTCTTTTATTATGGCCGCCATATTAATGATACAAGCGTTCTTCTGTAATATTGTGAACAGTAAGATAAATGTATGTATGTATGCAAAGGTAATTTAATTTGTATTGGCACCTGCCGCTCAATACTTGTATTCTTTTGTACAAGAGATCCCAGAGGGATTTTGGCGCCAACCAAAGAATGATCTACGTCTAACAATGGAAAGAGGAATCTTTTCTCTGTCTTTCAAATTTTTACTACACACTGCATATAAAATTTGAGAAAGATACTTTCAGTACTTTCTGAGATATGTAGTTGTAACAAATTTAAATTATCAAAATCCAATATGGCGTCCTGTCGGCCATCTTGTTCACCGATCAGTCCTCAAATACAATATGCAAAACTAGGACCCTAGGGAAATCTGCATGTGAAATTTGAGATAGATCCCTTCAGTGCTTTCTAAAAAATAGCATAACAAAAATTGTTAACGGACGGAGGGACGGAAGGACGGATGGACGACGGACGAAAGGCAATTGAATAGCCCACCATCTGATGATGGTGGGCTAATAAAATATGCATGTATAAGATAAATATGGTATTATGATCTACTATTTTAATTCTATTCATTTAAAACTTTATTGACATTTTCATGATATAACATGTTGGCATTTATCAAAATACATGAACATGTATACATATATATATATCATACATACCTAATCAGTTTATGTTAATGAAAAAATGGTTCTCTATGTAGTATTCTGAAGTGATCCTGTGAGATTTGTATTTTGTTAAACTTATAGCTTAAGATGATATTTTGTAACAAAAAGGTTATATACATGTACACATAAGGATTTGTCATTGCTTAATATTAATGTTCATAAGAAATAAAACATTATTTACTTCATGCATATCGTTTTGGTTGTCACTAACGGTTACTATTTGTGCTCGAATTTTATATCGGTAATCCTGTAACATATCGGAATAATTCTGATATATGTCAGTAACTTCTCCAATTTTCCATCGTCAGGACTGGCGGAGTGAAATTCTAATGTATTAAGAATGGATCGAAATCCGTGTGTTATCCCCAAAAAATACTAAAACCTGAGAAATCACCACAAAGTTTGAAACATACTACTATGAGAATAAGACGAAAACACGGATTAGAATGGGAAGACACTAGATGCCCCATAGGGATTTTGGCGACCACCAAAGAATGATCATATGTCTGACTATGGAAAGTTTCTGCTTTTCAAACTTCAACTGTCGAAATCCAACATTGTTGCCTGTGGGCCATCTTGTTGACCGATCGGTCCCAAATTGCAATATGCACAACAAATGCCATAGGGGAATCTACATATAATATTTGAGAAAGATCCCTTTTTGAGAAATAGCGTAACAAACTGCAACTATCAAAATCCAAGTTTTACCGATTGGTCCAAAAATGCAGAACCTAAGGGAACCCATAAAATGTATGACATTTGAGACATTTTTCATTTTCAATCGTTTCTTTGATACCCATTAGAATCGGTGCGCTGTGGTTGACTTATAGTTTTGAAGTTGGGCGTCGTTCTATGTTATATTTAAAGAAAGCATCTGCAGACCTTTGTTTGAAGACCTGTGATTGGTCAGTTTTTATGTCCTGAACTGCATTCAATGATTAAACGATAGATAGTGATAGTGATCAGCAGTAACCCCTGGGTGTCGAAGATGACACATTTGTAGGCTGCACACCAGGAAAGAGGAGATAACTCTTATGTGTAGTGGGAACGTTTACATGGAATTTAGTGGAACTGCAGCACCATACCAAAAGTAAGTCAATTATGTGTTTTCTCTGTATATTCTATTTTATGTATATATACTTTTGTTTTCTTTTGAATTTCTCCGATCTCGATCATCTATCAATGTATGATTGGATGTATAATTGTATAATCATTCTATTACAAAGTTATGTTATATAGCAGATAGACAAAAAAAAACGGTGACTAATTCCACTTTTTCGGTATATTCTTATTCAGAAATCAATATTTCACAGCTTCGCGGTTTATTTAGAGTATACTCAGATTTTTGTGTTATATCTCCATAACATAAAAACTCTATTCCAGTTAATCCTTAATAAAGCAGTGTGGATTGTGAAATATTGATTTATATTTTTATATGTACAATTCATTTATATTATAGATTTTGTTTCTATTTTGATACAACGGGATTAGATTCATAAATGATTTGCAAACACAATTCCGCTTTTTTTCATTCAATATCGACAAACAGTATTCACGCATAGTTTATGTGACTACGTACAAATCGAAAATTCAATTTAGCTGAAACAATTGTACGAAGTTCCGTTGGTCTGAATTTTTACTTAAAGTGATCACTACTTTATCCCCTAACACGGAAATCGCCCTCAGTCGTTTTATTTCATCTGATGACGTCAGCAGTTGCCTGACGTTGGTACCGTCCCCAGACATCTGTATGACGTTGTGGGAGGCCCGTCCACAAACATACACGTTACCCTCCCGGTCTACGTCTATACCTGTTGTACCCTTCACGACCCCGACCTTCAGTACATCTATGTGTGTCCCGTCAGACAGTCGGGTGACGGCTACAGCGTCAGGGTCAGAGGTGTGGATGCTGGCAAAGACACGTCCATTCCTCTGATCACTGGCGAGATGCAGACATTTAGATTCAATTTTATGGAGCATTGTAGCTTCACCTCCGTTTTGTGGTACACTGTAAAGTGATGTTAGTGTACCAACAACAAACGTGTTGTTATTGTATGTGACACCAAGACAGTTTTCCGTAACGTTTTGAATCTTTATTTTAGATAGGACAGTCAAGGTTACATCCGTTACATTGACTGTATATATGGATTTATCTGTAACCAATGTCACTGCCACAGTGTTGTCATCAACACGACAAAGGTCGCACAATGCTTCACTTATTTCTATGTCACATTTAAAATCACCGTTCTCCGTAAAAAGTTTCACTTTGTGATTTGCATCGTCTCCTACAACAATACGTCCACCAGACAGGAGGACTACTCCAGTCAGAATACAGTCTTTCTCGTCAGTGGGAACTTTGATGTTGATCTTTCTGGTCATCTTCAACTGACGTTCGGACAATGCCGCAGTATTTGGTAATTTCCTCTGTTGTTGATGGACGAGTATCTCCCCAAGGGTAAGACTGGTCTTTGTGTCCAATGTGAGTATGTCAGGGTTATACTCGTGTCTCAGACTGGTAGACCTTGACGACTTCTCCAACTCCTGTATCAGTCCCTTACATGACTCGACCTCCGCCTGACCTCTCTGGAACAGACTGATCGTTCCCACGGTGTCCTCCTTCAGGCCGGCATCCTGTGATGACGTCAGAGTCTTCTGCATAGCAAACATCAGCCGTTCACACTTCCTCCTCGATATATCTAGGTTTTCCTTCTCCTCTTTGAATGATGCTGTCAGTTTGTCTGTCAGCTCTTTCTGAAGTACATCAAACCGCTCGTTAACCTTTGTACGCAGATCTGTTAAACTTTTCAATGCGGTGATTTGGTCTTCTGTTATGAACTGTAGCTGCTCCTCGACATCTTTTATCAGTATTTCCATGGAATTTACGCATTTCCGAAGTTCTCCAAGAAGATCCTCAATTTTCGTGGTTTGTATCCTGTCCCGGAAATCGTCTGCTGATGTCACCGCCTCACATTTCCGATGATCGACGATGATACACTTGTGACATCCAAGGATCTGATGATCTTCACAGTAATACTCCAGTTTCTCCTTATGTTTACCACACCCAGTAGCCGACATCTTTCGTCGAATGGTGGCTGATTTATTTTCTTGCGTTATATGCTCGGGCTCACAATCATCGTGAAACAAATCATGATGACCGACTTTACAAGATTCACAGAAGTAATATTTGGTTTGCTCACACCAAAATTTTGCCGGAATGTTCATTTTTCCTTTTCTTCTCACAAGGTTTACACATGATCAGCATGCTTGTATTTTGTAAATGTTGGATCATCTCTACCGCCAGATTGTTGGTAGGAAATTGTTCGGCCCAACGTTGTTTGTCTTCTGACTGGTTTAACGGCTCGGTGTCCCTACGACATACTGGACACGAGAAAGAAGACGCCGACGCCATCTTACCTGACGATTCATTGATGATGTAGCTAGCGAGACATTCTTGACAGAATGAATGAAGACAGGGGAGGGACTTGGGATATCGGAGCTGTTCCAGACAGATAGGACATTCAAGCATCAGAATGTCGAGAGATTGACTACCGAGGACATTGTCTGATGTCTGGTCCTGAACAAATCCACCTTCCGCCATGGTAATGTGGCGTTTACCAACCCTTTAAACAAAAACAATAATATACAAATTAAAAAGCGCAACAAAATCTTTGTCTGTCTTGAACTTAAGAGATGAATGAAAAGTGTCAAAAGCGTCACTTTGGATTCCCCAACATATCACTAAAGACAATGTTTAGAAATAAAAATCACCGGGTTTTAAGGCTCTGAACACGCTATATACATAACTTAAGGGAAACACTAGTTCAGGTAGAAGAAATCGTTTTGAGAAGAAGGCATGATAAATATGTTGTGTTCAAATTTCGTGAAGATCAAGGAAAAGTATAATAATTCGTCAATACGTAGAAACAAAAGTAGTTTTTTATTGTGCTGTACTTTATCCTCTATTTCGCACACAGTACAGACATGTAAATAAAATCATTATAATTAAAAAAAAATGTCGATATAAACGATAGACAAAGCTAAAACTGGATTTAGTGCATCTAATCATTACATAAATTGATTTGTTATTGTAAAATGTGGCTGTTATAACTATTTTATCTCAATTACGCAGGTGAACTTGTAAAAATTTATTAGATATTACTCCATACAGACCGTGTCAAAATACATATATCTTTGCTGATATTTAATTACGTTACATGATTATTAAAATTGTCAAAAAACCGCTAAAAATCAATGAATTTTTATCGAGATATATATCTTATGCGATGAACAAATTTCTTGATTTCAATAGTCCAAAGAACTAAAACATTTAACCGCTGACGAACTGCTTTTAGTTTGCAATCTAATCAGGATAAGGTAACTTAACATATCATCCGAAAAAATGAAGAAAACCAATCGTCAAAAACGCGATACTCCGCGCTTGATTTCAACTTTTTATCAAACATGGTACACTTAACTGTTTAATGATTAAACAAATCAAGATCAATTGTACAGTCTGCTGATCTTGAGAAGATCGGTATTAAATATGGTTTATCAATCAATCATTTCACGACTGAAAACAAAGATAGCACTATAAAATGACAAGGGTTCAGCTATCACAAAGAGCCACAAAATCAACCTACTACAGTCTCCTAAACACGCCTGCATGGACTTCACACACGCAACAATCCGCTTACACGGGAGGCCGTCTTTACAGTCCCCGGATGTTAATAGGGCGTAAATCTAATCAACCAAGAAACCAACCAACAAATCGAAGACGATCCATCGCTGAGCAGACATTTAGAACATTTCGGAGGTATGTCGCCGCTCATTTGTGTGAAAGTTGGGTGCACAAATATATCAAATACTCTAAATATATCTTCTTGATTCACGAAAAAAAAAGATTATTTATTTTAACAACATTGTAAAATTCTACATTTATATATATTACTTTCGAGTAGAAGAAAAACGATTTTCAAATTGGGTTTCTCCTTGATTGCTCATTATTTTGAAAGTGGAGTTCTCTTTACAAAACTGTAGATTGATTAAACTATATTGCTATTTAACATTGATTGCATAATTTTCTTGTCATTATGAATTAAGTAATCAATAAAAAGATATTGCTATAATGGTCGATATATTGGACCCATTTAAGCGATGCATATCGCATGTCTTATTTACACAAATATACTATAGCCACATGTATAAATAGTAGAAAATAATCGTAGCCTCGTGAATAATATACCATGTACCTTACAACAGAGCTGGTTTATCCTTAATCCTCTATATGTATATAAATATACAGTGTTTCATCTGTCTTAAGATGTGCTGAAGTTCTCATAGTTAGCTAAACCTGTCTAAAAATGTGTTTTATGTTGTTTTCTTTTGTATCTGTCCTTATTTTTCCTTTTCTGCTTCTATCACTTTTCTCTAAATCTATCACCTGTCAGTCCGTCTCCCCGCTTTCCCACTTTGACAATGAGATATCGAAATACTTATACATGTACTCTGTGAAATATAGAATTACTTCTGGCAACCTCCAAATATGTATGTTTTTCCATTTTTATCCCCCATAATGGGTAGTTGTATTAATACCTGGAGGTGTGCCATTGGTGTTTTTTACTTAAGAACGCATTCTTCTTGTGTATACAAAAGGTTACATGTTTTAAGCGATAATGACCAGACAGATTCCTTTTATGTAATGTTCAAAACTGCTCTGTATTCCAGTGTATTTTTCGCCTATTTAACTTGTTTGCAAGCATTACTTCGAAAAGATAACATTGCCATTTTCTTAGTAATAAAGTTTTTATTGTTTTATAAATATGATTTACATGGTAAATCCGGTATAGACATAGATATACGCAATCGCGAACATCTTTCAGCAGGAATTTTGATAAATTATCGTTACTTGAAAAACTCGTTATGTTTGTTAATTAATTTTGTTCTATCTCTGGTTCTTAATACTGATTTTTTATCTATTCTTATTCTACTTATATTAACACATATGGACGTTGAGTCTAATCCTGGCCCTGGCGTTGGCGAGCTCTCCGTTTTCCATCTGAATGTTAGAAGTATTCGAAACAAATTAGATTATATTGAAGATGTAGCTGGGGAATATGATATCTTGTGCTTTACTGAAAGCCATCTTGATGAAAAACGTATGTACCGATGATATTCTTTTATCGGGCTTCCATGCAGCAGTTAGACTGGATAGAAACAGGGCGGGGGGTGGAGTCATTGTTTACGTTAATAGTCTATTGAAAGTTGACCGTCTAGATCATCTTGAACACCCGGGTGATGAAGTTATTTGGATACGAGTTATCTTGCAACATACCAAATTTATTTTATGTACTATTTATAGATCTGAAGTTTCAGCTGCGGCTTTTTGGGAAAATTTACAAACCTCTATAGAAAATGCTCTAGATATTTCACCTAACATTATTATTACTGGTGATGTTAATGTTGATTTGCTCAATGTTGCACCAAACCATATTCTTTTGGATATTATGAGTACTTTCAGTTTAACAAATGTAATCAATGAACCTACACGGATAGGTCAGACTAGATCAAGTTTGCTTGACCCAATTCTTTTAAGTCAGTCTATATCTTGTATTGATTCTTCTGTAATAAATATTGATAGATCGATAAGCGATCATGAAGGTTGTATTGTCAGTGTAACTTTGCCATGCGCTTTTAAATCTGTTTATAAGAGAAAAATTTGGTTTTATAAAAGAGCCGATTATATCAAGTTAAATAATCTTATATCGCAATACGACTGGCGGGAATCTTTGCTTGGTAGTGGGTCAGTAGACAATGCGAGTGAAACTTTTACTAATGTATTTTTAAATTTCATTAAAGAGTGTATACCCTCTAAAGAAGTTACAATTAGGCCGTCCGATAAACCCTGGATGACTTCTGAGCTCAGAACAAATCTAAGACTCCGGGACAGGTTACATAAAATAGCTAGAAAATCTAAGCATTTTCAGGATATTCTCAATTTTAAAAGGCAACGAAACAAAGTAAACAATATGAAAAAGTATTGTCGTTTAAACTTTTATGAAAATGTGCATGGTATAATTGATAAATATTTTACTTCTGACCCAAAAGCTTATTGGAAGTTAATCAAACGTTTACTTAACTCTAATGGAACTTCACAAATTACACCAACTCTTGCAGATCCTGTTACGGATAATATAGTTACGAGTGATGATGATAAATCAAATTTATTAAATGAGTACTTTTGCAGCATTACTCGTATAAATGAACAAGACGCTCAGATCCCAAATATTATATACTGAAAACAAATAAAAGTTTAAATTCTATACAGTTAAATCACTCTGAAATCAAAGATGTACTGCAAATATTAAAGCTCGGCAAGGCCTCGGGTCATGATGGTATCAGTCACCATATGTTAAAACATGTTTGTAATACTATTAGTAAACCACTCGAGATACTTTTCAATATGTCTTTGTCATCTGGCATTTATCCGAAACTTTGGAAAATGGCAATTGTTATGCCTTTATTTAAAAAAGGTGATAGACATTCCGTAACAAATTATCGTCCAATATCTCTTTTGTCCACTGTTGGTAAAGTTTTTGAACGTGTTATTTTTAAACATATATTTAATTATTTCATGGAAAATTCATTATTTTATAAATACCAATCTGGTTTCCTCCCAGGACATTCCACTGTTTATCAATTAATCGAAATGTACCATAACATTTGTTTATCCCTCGAAGAAAGAAAACATACATGTATTATCTTTTGTGACATTTCAAAGGCTTTTGACAGGGTGTGGCATTCTGGGTTATATGTAAAATTAAAGTCCTATGGAATTGGAGGCGAATTATTAGTTTGGTTAAAGGATTACCTAAGTCAAAGAAAGCAAAAGGTATGTGTTAATGATACCTTTTCAAGGTTGGGAAATATTGATGCTGGGGTTCCACAAGGTTCCATCCTAGGCCCTCTATTATTTTTGATATACATAAATGATATTGCAGATGTTTTTGACTCCGCGTCGCGTCTTTTTGCAGATGATACCTCTCTTCAATGTTCTTCCTCTTCTTGTCTCGAAATTCAAACAACTTTAAACAAAGATCTTGAATCTTTAAACACCTGGGCAAAAACATGGCTAGTGTCTTTTAATCCAGATAAAACCGATGTTCTTTTTATTTCTAACAGTAATGAAATAAATGAATTATTAGAATTAGAATTTAATGGTAATATTTTAGACTTTACCGACCGTCATAGGCATTTGGGTGTGGTATTCAATTCTAGTGCCAAATGGGGAGATCACGTGGAAGCAATATATTCTTCAGTAATGAAAAAGTTAAATGTGTGTTGAGAAAATTGAAATTTTTAATAAAACGTGACGCTTTGCTCAGAATTTATCGCGCTTTTATTTTACCTGTATTAGAATACGCATGTGAATTATGGGATGGTTTTTCAAACTCAGACTCGGAAAAATTAGAAAAAGTTCAAAAGGAAGCTGCTAGAATAATAACCGGTCTTCCCTCTTATGCAAGTATCGATTCTCTATATTTTGAAACTGGTTTAGAATCTCTATCTTCTAGAAGGAAAAGGAAAAAAACTTCATCTTCTCTATAAAATGCGCACAAATCAAACTCCTGATTTTCTTACTTCTCTACTTCCTTCTACCGTTCAAGATCAAGCTGCCTATCCATTAAGAAATAGAGATGACTATAGAATTCCATATTTCAGACTTTCATCTACAAACTCTTCTTTTTCTACCTTCTACTCTTCGCTCTTGGAATAACTTAGAAAACTCTGTTAAGTCAGCAATATCATTGAGCCTTTTTAGAAATTCACTAAAACCGGTTTTTGAATCTTCTCCTTCTTACTTTGGCATTGGTGACCGGAAGTTAAATATATTGCATACAAAACTTAGACATCAATGTAGTTCCCTAAATTACGATTTGTTCAGGATAAACCTTGTGGAAACTCCATGCTGTAACTGTGGACATATTTGTGAGAGTGTACATCACTTTTTTTTCGAATGTAAAAATTATAATGTTGAAAGGAATTTGCTATTGGAAAGCCTAAATAATATGAATTTAAATGTTCTTATTGATTTAAATTTAATCTTGTTTGGAAATGAGGATCTGTCTCTGGAAACGAACACAGGCATATTTTTATATGTTCAAAACTTTATTAAATTAAGCAAAAGATTTTAATATTAGACGAATACCTTTATTGTTATACACCTATCAGTTCTTTTCGATATCTCTTTTGTGTATTTTTGTGTTATCTAGAAATCGACTTAAATCACGTTATTTTAGATATTATGGCAAGTTGGTACTAAGGCGACGATTGCTTATGGATTAAGTCGATTTATTATTACAATTTTAAGACATTGTATTTTCTCCCTCTCCTTACTCCCCCCTCTCCCTCCCTCTCTCTCTCTCTCTCTCTCTCTCTCTCTCTCTCTCTCTCTCTCTCTCTCTCTCTCTCTCTCTCTCTCTCTCTCTCTCTCTCTCTCTCTCTCTCTCTCTCTCTCTCTCTCTCTCTCTCCAAAGTGTTCTTATTTACTATTTAATCATATTTATATATTTCATTACTTTGCATATCATGTTTTGTATTTGTTCAGTATTTTGGAAAGGGTGGCAATATAAGTTGCATAAAACTTGTACCCAATCCTTTTGTATATATTTGCAATAAAATATGTTAAATCAATCAAATCAATCAAAATATATCTAAGTCGATAAATAAATAAACATCATTTTGATAGTTAGTTCATTCCATGAGGCACTGCATTAGCAAAAAAAACAGCATGTGTTTAATCAGTGCTTATATGGAGGGAATGGGTTGTCAGAAACAAATGTAATTTGACAAATATCGAATTTTGAGCATCGTCTGCCCATATTGTGCACGCAATAAAATCAATCTAAACGAAAAGATGTGTTTGCCTATTATAAAACAAAAGTAAACACGTAGTTTTCATCCAAATATTATATGCACCAACATTTGATTAATAAAATATTCTCAATATTAATATATTTACACATTTATGTTGTCTACTTTCGTTTTAGATTACAGATATACACCATCACAGATGTTTATGCATTCCGGTCGGGTACAAAATGGTCCCTACACATGTGTGCTAGTGAAACACTGCCGCAGTGAATCATTTGATTAGTTAACATCCATGTATCAATATGGCGGCCAGGTCACCACAAACTATTCGGTGGTCCAACTTAAATGACTCGCAGATCTATTATTTGGCGGCTACCACATATCTAAATGACGACCACCTTATATCTAATTGACTGTCGTCGGATAATTATATATAGCGACCGCCAAGTAACCTTTATTGTATTTTCGTTCTCCAGAATAATAAGTTTCTGCGTAAGCCTGATCTGGTTCACTTGGTTCCCCAATGGATATCAGTGGTTACCCAATAGAAAACGAAAGTAAACACGAAGATGTAATCCAAATGTGACATGAATCAATATTTCATATATGTACCAATATTTAATAATAAAAATTTATAAATATTTAAAATATACATACACATGTACGTTATGTCAAAACAGATACGACTGTCTACTTTCGTTTTTAACATGTTACTGTACAGAGGTTATATCAATCAATATCACTTCTTAATTGTCAGAGGTATTGTCACATAAATAACCGTACATATACATTTTCAAATTTATTGTCAGTATAGAATTAATAAGTAATAGGCCTACTTACTTAAAGTAGCAGTTTTCACAGGAATATCGTCATTGTTGTTACCCTCGACCACCTATTGTAACGCTTCGTTTCGAAGAAAGACGATTCTAATATACAAACACGGTCATAAATTAATCTAGTCCGGAATATTTTACACTCTTATTTTGCATTACACGAAATATTCGAGTTAAAAGTTAAATGCTATTGTACATTAATAACAAGGGCGTACTTGTGAAATTACATGAATGAAGATCAATTATGTATAATTACCATTTTAGTTTATAATATTATAGTTTAATATTATAAACGTGATCTGTAATAGACGATCATTTTCCTTCATTTTCCTATTGAGATATCAATAAAGTGTAGAGGTCAAAACGTTGTTAAAATCGTCGATATTTTTAACAATGGTTGTCTTGTGTTATTTCCATGAACATTTTGAGTGTGTAATCCGGCACACTTGTCATAGTGTCCGTGAAACTCATTCAGTGACGAAAAGACAGTAATAGAACTCACGTATAGTAGCCATGCTTGTATTGCTATTTAATGACATAAAGAAACAAATGACGAATACATTTTTTTAATGCTAGGAATTTTATCAATATGCAAATTTTGAAATCAAAAATTGTTTTTACTTCATTTACATATCATATTTTAGTTTTTACTTTTAATTATCACCCGCATGATAAACAGCATTAAGCAAATAAGCATTGCATGTAGGGATTTTTAAATCAATAAGCATGTAAAGAATGTAAAGACTTTAAGTTTTTGAACTTTTTTCTTTTTCGATTTTAACTTTCGATTCATAGACAAACGTATTGGCACAGTGAGAATATCTATCCATGTTATACATTAGCAGAGCCCTGTCCATTTTACAATTTTGCTACCATACAATGATGAATTTCGGTTTATATAGTAAACATTAGAAATACATTGTTTATCTGTTACCTCAGAAGTATATGACACGATTAATTAATTAATTAATTAATTAAACATTTATGTCAAATTATGAAATTAGCTAACGTTGTCAATATTTTATATATAACAATAAAGTAAAAAGATACTATCACTACTAAAATCAAAACAATTCTTCATCGATAATACTACAGGAATGAAAGTGCGATAATTCTAAATTATTGAGCATATCTTGATGTATAGAGAGATCCAAGAATTGACAAATCAGCGTTAATCCAGATCTGTAATGTGACGCTAAAAATAAGGGGACACCCGGGTTCGAACCAGGGACCTCTCGATCTGCAGTCGAATGCTCTACCACTGAGCTATATCCCTGCTTGACAACCGCGATTGAAAATTAGATGATATATATTTCTGATGCAATAATATCGGATTCAGGTGTCAACATATTTATTTACTTCTTCCATAATCTTATAAGCTATTTTTAAACGTCAGCACTAAAATATAATAAGACATAATCATGGAAAGTTATATTTGTATTGTTTACAAGCTGACACCCTTAATCACACGTATACAGACCGTCAATTAACTGTGTAACATCATTATAAACCTTTATTACCCTAATCCGTCGTCTGTGTCAATGTGTTAATGTACTCAGGTCGTAGGTTTACGTCGACAAACAAAATCCTAGTCGTATGTTTACAGTTAGTATACGTTAGTATATCCTGTCGTCTGTTGACGAAGCATAGTATTATCTATAAATAAATCTGACTATGACGTCAGAAATCGTACACCAGTCGTTTTACTGTCATGGTATAAATATAGCCGGGGTTGTCTTTGTGGACAGACACGGGGAGACAGGAGGACACCGAGGTACGTAGGCCACTTGACATTTTTGTTGTTATGATATTTTGAAAATGGAAAAAGTTTTGGCTTGATTTTCTTATTATGGAAGTATATAATTAATTGTTTGTGCTTTTGCTGGGATCTTTATACCAAAACCTGTAAAAAGTATGTTTATCAAAAATGATCATTCTTCTCTATTTCAACCACTCAGTTTTGTTTATTCATTAATATAATTATATTAACCTTTAAATGAAATTTGAAAGGTGATTATTTTCCAGGGTTAGAATACTTTCAAATTTTGTATTTTAATAAAATATCAAGAACCATATCTTTTAATAGTTTCTGTCTAACATCTTTTTGTTGTTTTTAAATAAATTGTATATGACGAATGTTTTAACATTAAAATAATTTTTGAGTGAAAAAAAACTTTTAGAAAGTCTTAATTTCAAAAACTATGTGTCATACATTTTAGCCTTTCTATTACGTTGCAACAAATCATTTTCGTTTAGTTTTTTAATTGCGTTCGGTTTGCATGGATGTCTTGAAAGCCATTACAGTTTTAATTTTCAATTGAATTATTGATGAAAATTATTTGTATTAAAGTCAGTATATTATAACCCTTATTATTAATACAATGCATTTTAATTTCCTTTTCTTATGACATGTTTTTGAACGTTCGTTTGATAAGATTATTTCGTTGTTGAAAAACATATATTTTGTGAAAAGTCTGGATTTTAAAAAGTATGGCTAATATTTCAAAGGTGTCCGACAGATGGAGCCCTTGGTCAGGTCAATCGCTTGACCTCCTCGGATTCGTAAATTGCCACACCCACTTTGACGAGGAACCAAGGCACGTGAGCTATGAAATACTTGGGTACAAAGGCCACACGGGTACCCCCTGATTCTGTCGGCGAGTGTCTCGACCCCTTTACCGCCGGGGTAGAGAATTCGTGGATATAAATGGTATGGACAAAGCAATGACATTTGTCAGAGAAGGTGATACATGTTCTGGCAAAGGCCTTAAAACCAACGATAAATCAAAACATTTTAGGACGAAAAATGTTAAGACGGAAGAGGACAAAGAAGAAAGTGATTTGGAGAGTGAAGGTGAAAACACAGACATGTTGGATAGATAACGAAAGTGCACAATTCACATTAATTTGATAATTGTAAGCAATGCATGTTCTGTGAAAAGATTGTGTTCGGGGATGAATTGATGATTTCATAACTTTGCTAAGAAAGAATTCAAGGATATTTACACTGAGTGACGTTTAACTCTAAAAAAAAGCATCAGAATTATGGAATTTTACACAATTATCCAGTAAAACATTTTCATCGTCAGCATGGCAACCATAATTTTTAGGATTTATATTCTTTTTGATGACAATTCTAACATTTCACCAGCTACAATACCAGCGAAATCATCCGTATGTTGGGATACATAATTATGTATATTAAATCTCAGCCTATGATCATGAAGTGTACAGTCGAGATATGAAAATGTCTGGGCCAAGCCCAATACAGAACTATCGACCTCTTAACTTAACATGACAGTGGCGAATGCAACAATCAAAGGATTTCCAAATAAACTATCAAATATAACTGAAGAATAAGTAAAGCAGAAATATGGACTTATGTATAAGAAGACGTGTCTGTCAAAGATTACAATTTCATAATCATTATTATTGATTCCTTGGATTATATAACATTTACATGGTAACACCATAGATATAGATTTTTGTTAGATTATTATTTACATACTTTCATTTCCTTCGTACTTCAAGGTTGATATTTTCATTCGCTCTACGAAGACAATCATAGAGGGACAAACTAACCTGAACTGAGTTGGAGCTAATTGATTATCTTAAATCTCGTAATTCGTTGTTTGCATGTCCACGTGATGATCTTTCGGCTTTATGTTAAGAAACAATTTGTATTTTGAGGTACACAAACCAAATGTTGAGGGAATCCCTGCATGCTGACGATCCTTTCTATACAATTGTTTGTCAGTGTCGTAGATTTTTTCCTAAGTTGAAAACACATCACGTGTTAAATTATGTTTCCAACAATCAGCCCGCTAGTTGACAAATGCAAAGTCTTTGTAATGATCTGGTTACCATAGTCATTAAAGTTGTCGTGAATTAAAGTCTTCTTACACATCTACACACGACACAAAACATCACGTTTAAGTTTCATTGAAATTATAGGCAAGATTTCCGGACGACAAACACACAGAAAACAGACAGACACACAGACAGATCAATGAGAAAGTGATAAAATTAATACCAGAAATGGCATATCTTATCAGATTTCTTCAGAGTTAAGAAACAGTAAAATAATCTCCACCGATTATAATTGATAAAATATTGAACTTTCCTAATGTTTGATATTATTACGACACATTTAATAAAGTCACAGTACCATCCTCGAGACTCCAAGGGTTACTATCACTGTCGTTGTATTCACCCTTGGAATATGTCATAGCAAACTTGAAAACTCTGTGTATGTAATCGGTACACTGTTTAATTATGGTTTCGTTCTATGTAACATGTTATGTCTGTGCGAGTATGTGATTGATCTGTTGTTTTCTCCACGACTGCCTTCAGTGATATAACGAAAGTGAGCAATTGTAAAATACTGGGTTATCAAGGATGGCACAGTGCTAATTTGCACAGATGATGACACCGGGGAAGAGGCGATAACTTACATGCTTGTGACTGATATTTAATTAGAACGACAGGAGTATGTATACATGGATGACGGAAGTCAAAAACAGACTTTTACCTAAAAATTCCATAGTTTAACCTTTGAACTGGTGATGAATCCGCGACAACTAAGGGAATGCAGAGGAACATCACAGCTAGAATGGCCCACATTTGAGATACACTATTCACACCTAGAGAAGAATAAGAAAAATAAGACTCAATTAGTGATCTGTGTACCGGTAGAAGTCTCTGGCCAGGAGACATTTAGCACTAAATTGACAAACAAATATCAAAATCTTAGTAACATAACACTAAAGAGGAAAAGAAAAATAAAGGAATGAAAGAAAGTGGTATGAAAATATAATGAAATCTAAATTGAAGTTTAACCTATCGCTGTGAAAAACATGTCATGTTAGACTGTTTGTTCTTTCGTTTTTTCTTCCCATGTTGTGTTTTTGTAATATGAAATTCTCTCACCAATGAGGCAGGAAGATTCCCTTCTGGTTCCCAGGTCCTTTCTGAGTAACCTTTCCATTTAACACCGGAATTCCTTAATTCCATTTCGAATTCTATAACGAAACTACTTATCAATTGGATAAGTCTGAGAGTCTTGAGAATCAGACTGTACATTTGATTTCAGAGATGAGGGGAACACCTAATCCTTGTGACTGAGAATTATCACTTTGTGATGGGGTGTTTACTGTCCTTGATACTTTTGTATTTTGATCACTAACAGTTTGTGGTTGTGGGACATGATGCAAATTGGCATTATTTCTTTGAGAGGTGGCATTACCTTGCCGAGAACCGTGACATACTTTGGCATCCTTTCTTTGAGATGTGGCATCAGTCTGCCGAGAACTATGATGCGTGTTGGCATCCTTTCTTTGAGATGTGGCATCAGTCTGCCGAGAACTATGATGCGTGTTGGCATCCTTTCGTTTAGAGGTGGCTTTGGTCTGCGGAGAACTATGATGCATGTTGGCATCATTTCTTTGAGACGTGGCATCAGTCTGCCGAGAACTATGATGCGTGTTAGCATCATTTCTTTGAGAAGTGGCATCAGTCTGCCGAGAACTATGATGCGTGTTGGCATCATTGCTTTGAGAAGTGGCATCAGTCTGCCGAGAACTATGATGCGTGTTGGCATCATTTCTTTGAGAAGTGGCATCAGTCTGCCGAGAACTATGATGTGTTTTGGCATCATTTCTTTGAGAAGTGGCATCAGTCTGCCGAGAACTATGATGCGTGTTGGCATCATTTCTTTGAGAAGTGGCATCAGTCTGCCGAGAACTATGATGCGTGTTGGCATTATTTCTTTGATAAGTGGCATCAGTCTGCCGAGAACTATGATGCGTGTTGGCATCATTTCTTTGAGAAGTGGCATCAGTCTGCCGAGAACTATGATGCGTGTTGGCATCCTTTCTTACCTGCTGGGATGGAGGATCAAGTATAACTCTACCTGTGGGATTGACATAAACCTTCAATCTGTTTGCATGAATGAGTGATTTCAATTCTTTGAGAAGTGGCATCAGTCTGCCGAGAACTATGATGCGTGTTGGCATCATTTCTTTGAGAAGTGGCATCAGTCTGCCGAGAACTATGATGTGTTTTGGCATCATTTCTTTGAGAAGTGGCATCAGTCTGCCGAGAACTATGATGCGTGTTGGCATCATTTCTTTGAGAAGTGGCATCAGTCTGCCGAGAACTATGATGCGTGTTGGCATTATTTCTTTGATAAGTGGCATCAGTCTGCCGAGAACTATGATGCGTGTTGGCATCATTTCTTTGAGAAGTGGCATCAGTCTGCCGAGAACTATGATGCGTGTTGGCATCCTTTCTTACCTGCTGGGATGGAGGATCAAGTATAACTCTACCTGTGGGATTGACATAAACCTTCAATCTGTTTGCATGAATGAGTGATTTCAATTCTTTGAGAAGTGGCATCAGTCTGCCGAGAACTATGATGCGTGTTGGCATCATTTCTTTGAGAAGTGGCATCAGTCTGCCGAGAACTATGATGTGTTTTGGCATCATTTCTTTGAGAAGTGGCATCAGTCTGCCGAGAACTATGATGCGTGTTGGCATCATTTCTTTGAGAAGTGGCATCAGTCTGCCGAGAACTATGATGCGTGTTGGCATTATTTCTTTGATAAGTGGCATCAGTCTGCCGAGAACTATGATGCGTGTTGGCATCCTTTCTTACCTGCTGGGATGGAGGATCAAGTATAACTCTACCTGTGGGATTGACATAAACCTTCAATCTGTTTGCATGAATGAGTGATTTCAATTCTTTGTGAGTGCTACAGCGCCTTAGTTTATATGTATGATTTGGACCAATGTCTGTAATATAGAAAGGACCATCCCAGGGATTATGTAGTTTTGGAGAAAGACCTTGTGGTACCCGAGTAGAATGTAATAAAACAAGATCTCCATTCTTGAATTGTGGCTCTTTTGCTTTCCTGTCATGTTGTTGCTTCTGTTTGGCTTTAGCAGCTGTAATATTTTTCTCTGCTAACTCTTTCACATACTTAAGATGTTTTTAGTAGTGCTGTTACGTGAGACTTGGCATCTTTATTTAAACCTTGCTTAGGGAGTAGGGAAGTGTCAAATGGGAGATTCATCTCTTTACCATACAATAGTTGATAAGGAGACATTTCTGAAGATTGAGTTGATGGACTCATACGGAATGCCATGAGAATACCTGGTAAAAATTCTGTCCAGTTTAGTTGGTTTTCATCCACATAGGCTCTGAGACATTGAGCTAAGGTGCTGTTCATCCGTTCACATGTTGAGTTTGTTTGGGGATGATAAGAGCTAGTGAAATGTCTGGTTACCTGAAATATTTCACAGACAGCGGTAACTATCTTAGACAGAAAATTTTGTCCTCTATCACTCACAATGGAATGTGGTGCTCCGTACCTGCTAAAAATTTCAGAATAAAGTACTCTAGCAATCTCCTTAGAATCTTGAGTCTTAAGAGGGAAGGCTTCAGGCCACCTACTAAATGAGTCAACAATAAGAAGGATGTATTTGTATCCCTCAGATGAAGTAGTAATGGGACCTAAGATATCCATATGCAGTCTGGAAAATGTACCATCTGGGACAGGCATGGGAGTTAAAGGTGCATTTCTCAGGTTTGTTGGCTTTTTGATCCTTTGACATGTATCACATGTGTGAATATAGTCTGAAATGTTTTGATACATTTTTGGCCAATAATATTTGAGTTGAACAGCATGGTAAGTTCGGTCAAATCCTAAGTGTGCTCCTCCTGCTTGACTGTCATGATATGACTTGAGGACATCGTCTCTGAGACATCTAGGTACTGCAAGTTGACGAACAGGAAGTTGTCCTTTTCGAGTAGATCGCGAGTAATGTAGATGATACAGAATGTCATCAAGTAGTACATATCTATCAGAAAGAGCTAAAACTCTGTCAGCATTGACCTTACCAGCTGGTAATATACCTGTCTGAAGATATTCATAAAGGTCAGAAAAATCAGGGCACTGTGATTGTAACAGTGAAACAGAGTCTAAAGGAACAGGATCAGATATTTCTGATATTACCTCAGGTTGAAGCTGGGTGTTGTGTGAGTACTCAAAGATAACTTGAAAAGAAGATTTTGAGTCTAAAACAGTAGTGACATCAGAAGAAGGTAGACTATCTTCAATAGGAGACGAATCTGTAATATCATAGGGTCTCCTTGACAGGGCATCTGCGACTTCATTTTTCTTACCTGTTTTGTAGATTATTTCATAATCATAGCTTTGAAGAAGAACAGACCAACGAGCTAACCTACCTGTTGAATTCTGTTTGATGTCCTTCAGCCATTTAAGTGCACAATGGTCAGTATAGATAGTAAAACTCTTACCTGCGAGATACACATGGTAGTTCTTTATACCTTCAACTATAGCAAGACCTTCTCTTTCTGAGATACTATACTTACGCTCACAGTTGTTTAATGAACGTCCACCATAGGCAATGACCCTTTCTCTGTTCTGATCATCAAGTTGTCCCAACACATAACCAATAGACTCACCCGAAAGCATCCGTAGTAAGGATAAAAGGCTTTGAGTGGTCCGGATAAGCCAGAATAGGAGAAGATGTGAGAGCAGTTTTAAGAGAGTCAAAAGCATTCTGACAGTCAGTGGTCCATTCAAACTTTCTGTCCAATTTAGTGAGGGCATGTAGGGGTGCTGCTATCTTACTGTATCCTTTGAAAAACTTTCTGTAATAATTACAGAGTCCTAGAAATGATCTCACCTGTTTAGGGTTTTTGGGAGTTGGAAATGACTTAGCAGCATCTGTTTTTGAGGTATCTACCTCAACACCTTCCTTTGATATAATGTGTCCGAGGTAACAAACACGAGGTTTTGCAAACGAACATTTGCTACCTTTTAAAGTCAGGTTAGCAGACTTAAGACGATCGAAGACTTGTTGAAGATGTTGAATATGTGCTTCAAAGGAACGAGAGAAAACTAAGATGTCATATACATAGACTAAACAAGTTTTCCAGTTTAAATCTCTCAAAACCTTTGTCATCAATGATTGTAAGCTAGCTGGGCTATTCACAAGTCCGAAAGGCATTCTTTTCCACTGGTACACACCAGTTGGTGTAACAAATGCAGACTTATGAGCCGTTTTGGGGTTCATTGGGATTTGCCAAAACCCAGAAGCTAGATCAAGGCTAGAAAAGAATTGAGCCTTAGTTTCTCCTATGGCATCCAATACATCTTCAAGGCGAGGGAGAGGGAAAGTGAATTGTTTAGTTACAGCATTTAATTTCCTGTAATCAACAGCAAAGCGTAACTGACCATTTTTCTTTTTCACCATAACAACTGGCGATTGCCACATTGATGTTGATTCTGAAATAATGTCATTCTCTAACATTTCTCTTATTTGACGTTCAGTTTCTGCTTTCACTTCTGGAGTTTGTCTATAAAATCTTTGACGAATAGGAGTAGCCTCCCCTGTTTCTATCGTGTGAAAATCATAGTTAGTTTTACCCAAGTTCTGATAAGTTGGTAGCAAAGACAGATCTATTACTGTTGAGAAATGTCAGGAGAAACATTTTTTTGTTGTTCAGAAAGATCCGAATTTTCAAGGTCAAATGAGAGTTCCTGTGATTCAGAAGTAGATTGAGATAGAGTAGTGTGGCTTTGTTTACTCTGACCATTACCTACTGAAGACTCTAAGGGGGTAACTGTTTCATTGTCAATAATAGATACTGAAGCTACAGCCTTGTTTCTCGAAATAACTACATCTTTCTCTGTTGGGTTCATAACCTGTAATACAGTTTTCTTACCAGATTGTACTACAGAAACACACTTAGCACCTGCGATACCTAACTTAGGTAAATCTGGTAAAGGTTCAAGTAACACATTAGATCCTACCGGGAGTGTCGAAACGTCTACCTGTATATTTGATATGCACATTGATGGTACAGTGAATACTAGTGGAAGTTCTAGCTATACCTAAGTTTGTGTCTATTGAGAACACAGTGTTTGATGTTGGTTCTTGAAGCTGAAGTGTTCTAGTTGATGCATTAAAAACAGCTTGATTTTTCTCAAGGAAAATCCATACCCAAAATAATAGGTTGATGAAACTTTTCAAATACATGAAATACTTGTGTGATGAATAAACCTCCAAAAGAAATTGGCAAGGACACTGACCCTAAACTGCAGTGATTTTCACCGCCGGCTACTAATAGAGAGCAACCAACTAAATGATTTTACATAGACCACAGTGTTAAACTTTGTTCAAGTTTTGTACTGTATTATTAAAACAAAGAAATATTAGTTAGCTGTTGTGTTCTATAATTAAAGTCTAGGTTCTCATATAACACTAAATGGAAAAAAAAGTTTGGGTCCTTCTGCTCAAACTCCAACCAGGGTAGCTTTATTGAAATCAGGCGCATTTTGCACTAAAAAATCCTGAAATTCTAATGCTTTTACCTATTCATTATCAAAGTTGATATTTTGAACCTAAATCTTAATATGAATTTCCAAATTCATATCATGGTTATCTAGGAATAATTACCTGTCAGAAAACATTTTTACTTTTGAAATTCATAATTAGCCAGCCAATCAGCGGCCGGGTTAAAATTCTATCCTGGGCTCAATCTTGTATACACAGGGGCCATTTCGAAGGTCTTTTTTTTATTTAGTTGGTTGATCCCTATAGCAGAAATTAAAATTCCAATACTCACCTATGATGTAAAGTGTATGTCGGCTGTATGTCAAATCTGTAATATGAACTTAATCGGTCAAGTGGTTTGTCCAGGACAGGGCTTCACCTTCGGACAGTCACCCGCGGAGTAATTCTGAAAACATGAAATATTGAACTTACACACTGTGTTGATTAATTGCAAATTATGTATTAAATATTGAAATAGTATTAATGTTGTTTAAGTTAATTATTGGTTACATCATTAACCTTTCTGAATATAATGAAAAAATAGGAAAAGTCCCCAGCCAAGGGGAGATAATCCATTACATAATCAGGTACCCCTATAATATAGAAAATGTCAAGATTTTGGAAGAAAACCAGATATACCAAACCTTTTACATATTTTAAATTTACCAGGAACATGGTTCTAGAGCCCTTTCTGTTTAAAATAAACAAATTAAACAAAGATCAAACCTGTAATGAGCACAAAAGATGCATGTCTTTGTCCGTGACTGGAATCTGTGCAACCAACGTATATTTCCGGAAATCTTGAATGACCCTGAAACACCATTAATATGTTTCATTAACAGAAAAAATATTCACAAAATGATATTTTTATCATTATAACATAAAATGCATACTTTTAATAAACTTATTAGCCCTAATATTACAATTAACCAGTACAATTAGTTAAATTGGCTTACCTGAGATGAACACATCCCCCCAACCGCCCCCCCCCCCCCTCCCACCAATTATACCTGGCAGGTATAAATACCACACCCAAACTAGACATTATGTAATACAATGTAATTGTCTCCCCTTAATGTTACCAATTTCAAATGTATAAGCTGTAACGTATGTTTTATACCTTTATGGCTTTCGGCACTCCAATATGGCAGAGACGACTGACCCCCCCCCCCCCCCCCCCCCCCCCCCCCCTTGATTTGACCGCTAATTCCTGGTTCACCTAAACCGGAACATGCATACAGTTCTGTGAACTAAATTCTGACAACTGAGGACACCATGCACCGCGCACCCATGTGATCGTACCCATCTGATGTTAAACGCACATGTCACACGTTTATAGCCGTGCTAATTACCGGAATCTACGTTATATGTACCATTAACTTACTGGCCAATTCTAAATAAACTGCATGCATAGTCACAGTGACACGTATTATTCTAAAAACTTGGCGACTTACCTTTGTATCTATGGACTCACTCGGCTCCAGTGACTGACTCTTATACTTCCGGTTGCGTTCGCTATAGAGAGCAACCAACTAAATGATTTTACATAGACCACAGTGTTAAACTTTGTTCAAGTTTTGTACTGTATTATTAAAACAAAGAAATATTAGTTAGCTGTTGTGTTCTATAATTAAAGTCTAGGTTCTCATATAACACTAAATAGAAAAAAAAGTTTGGGTCCTTCTGCTCAAACTCCAACCAGGGTAGCTTTATTGAAATCAGGCGCATTTTGCACTAAAAAATCCTGAAATTCTAATGCTTTTACCTATTCATTATCAAAGTTGATATTTTGAACCTAAATCTTAATATGAATTTCCAAATTCATATCATGGTTATCTAGGAATAATTACCTGTCAGAAAACATTTTTACTTTTGAAATTCATAATTAGCCAGCCAATCAGCGGCCGGGTTACAATTCTATCCTGGGCTCAATCTTGTATACACAGGGGCCATTTCGAAGGTCTCTTTTTTTTATTTAGTTGGTTGATCCCTATATAAAGGGGCATATGTAAATATAACTAAATGAAATTGCAAATAGAATATCTAAACATGAAAATAACGTAATTTACACTATTATATATAAAAAAATGACATTACATGATTATGTTCATTTATTTACAATTGTATGAATTACAAAAGAAAAGTACTTTTGGACAGGGTGAAGATATAGCATTATAATGTTAGTACATTGTATTTAGAAATCCACGATTCTTTGTTTTGGTGCAAAAGGTTAAGACGATCAATATGGAATGTTTTTCAATTATAACATCAATGAAGATAATATTGATATCTAAATAACAAATAAATGTTAATGTCATAAACGTTTATTAGTATTCATTGTTTTTTATTTTGAATGTTTTTGATTAATATTGACAACATTTCGAAGAGTTAAAAAGATTTATTTCCTCTCGAGATTATAAACAAAATTTACGCAGTAATACCGTATTGTCGGTTATTTTCGCAGAGAAATTTTAGCGATTTCGCAGCACATTGCTAAGATCGCGAAAATATCTTTGATCCTCATAATCATCAGAAATGGTTGTATAATATCTACCTTTAAAATCCATTTTTTTATCAAATCGCGAAAATTTTAGTCCCGCCAAAATAACCGGCTAAACGGTAGATGTCACATCAAGAATATTGGCGATTCCAATAAAGATTGACCTGCGAAGATAAAGTCACCAGTTATGTTCTAATTACCGGTTAGATAAATTAATACAGTTTTTACCATAAAGTCAACATGTTTTTCGTAATAAGTTTTTTTCAAAAGTATCATAGATTTCTGGAAAATGATATCAAATGAAATATTCTTTGTAATGTGTTTATCAATACAGGAGAGGTAAATAGTGAGTCAAGTTTATCAAATTATAATAGAAACTCGGATATTCAATATCCTGTATACACATACTAGGATCATCATTACTGATATAACATTAAGAAAACAGGCATATAACAATGTTTACAGATGTATCTAGAAACCAGTTTATTTACATCTTTATTGGTGAATTTTGTTTACTACATCAGTAGAGTTTTTATATAAAAAGCGATTTATTTTAAAACAAAACATATATATGCCTAGATCATTATAATGAAAAATACGGCATTGTACAAAACAACGAGAACAGACACAATAAACATATATTTCATTTACTAATTGGTTTGGTTTGGTTTGTTTGATAAAGTAACAACCAGGGTAAAGATGAAGGGAAGTCGGAGTAACTGGATAATTAAATTGAACACATACAAAAGTTGGTTAATCTAGTAAAAGCATTACTATTAGTAAACAAGGCAAAGAAGAAACGAGGATACATACACATTTTTTTATTGTGTATATATGAATATACATATATTATTCCTGATAATTAGACAAAGAATTATGTCTATTACAAATAACAATTAATTATTGTGATGTAAATTGGATATGTACTACGTATATATGTAAGACAGCCTAAACTACGCTTGTGTAGAAACATTCCTTGATTTTGTGGCTGATGTGGAACCATGAAATTATAAAACAACGAAAGCCGTTTTATTTATTATTGAAATCGCAATTTCGTGACTAAACACAAATAAAACAATATTTCTACCAACAGAAAACATTAAAAGCGACAAACCACGGAAAATGCACAAATATTTCATTTTATACAGAGGACACAAGAGCTTACAATATAAACTGCTGTGCTTGCAATAAAAAACAGCTTGAAAAACTTATCTAACTAGCCTTGGTATTGTACATTATAATGTATTAAGAACTGGTTCCGAGTTCCGTTTTACTTAAAAACTAACGGAACTCGGAAATGGGAGTTGACCGAAAACCTGATGAAAAACGGAAAATTGAAAAATGTGGTTTTGTTCTATTCTTCAGTACACCGGATTTTATATAGGTTTCGCTATTCTGGGAGCTTTCCTGGGAATTTCTGTTTGTTTCAATATCTGCTTGATTGTGCTTTTCCTACGACAGGCGTAAGTAAACACATTTTAAAGTAACATATCCATTGAGAATAAATATGCTTAAATAATCTCTTAAAGTAATAGCATATATGTAAGGTATATCACATGCCATAAGGTCATATATTACATATATGTTGAATAAAACCTTTGTCTCGTTAAAATTATCCAATTACAACAGAATATGATACACATAAATAAAAAAGAAATGTGTGCATGTTAACAATCTACTTCATGTTTTATTTTGTTTTGTAAAAAATATCATCATTTAGAAAGAAGATAAAATCGCCTAATGATCCACCAGAAACGTTTGGAATGCAGCAAAGTCGTAAGTCTCTTACATACATCTAAACGCGCTTATGAAATGTAACGAACTCCAGGAGACTTGTTTATGACCTTAATTATACGTTCGCTGTAAAGTTAGTGCGAATGAAAATCACATTGGAAATAAACATCGTTTTAATTTTGTTACACATTATTCATTTTGATTCAAACAGCGAGCGGTTTTCGCGGATATTCAATAAACAAAGGAACACACCTTTTTTATGAAATTTGAATTAATTCGCGTTATGAAAAATCGTTATATAAATTCGTTGCACAAAATGCTGATAATACTATTTGACAATACTATTTCGTGCGTATTTTTGTTACAAATAAAATTCGTTCTGTACATTTTATTTTATGTACATTATGTTTTTATGAAATAATTTCTTCCAAGAATTACTACACATATCTCTAAGAAGCATAATGAATATAAACATAGTAAATTAACTATGATAATACATAATGTGTATTATTTTAACTTTCCAATCTAACGAGTATACATTTTTCAGATTATATCATGTTTAAATGTAATTTTGTTTCTTATTTAGGTAACGGTTCTGAAAGCTGTAACTACGACGAATTAGATGTGACTAAAGTAGACAACGTCAAAAACATCTATGACAGTATCCAAGAATAAATGAAACAACATGTGCATGTGGAGGGAAGTGTAATATAAATGTCATTTGTTTCAAACTGAATATTCATATTAATTTACATATGTTTTACTAACATGTTTTTCTCTAATTGTACATATGATTTCATCTCCAAATATGATATTGTCAAGTTGGCTTTCATATTGACTGTGTAAGCTAAATGAAAGACGTCCAATGCTTATATTTGCTATTTGGGAACATTTTTATGATGAAATCGCTAGAAATTTTGCATCTATAATGAATTAATCATTCGTTATCATCATGGATGGATCAGCCATTTGAACAACCGTTTTCCGTGGTCGCTGGCACAATAGTTGCGGCATCACAAAGATAATGACGTCAAAATCAGCACTCGAAGCTTATAAATGGACTATATGAATGCAAATTGCGCTTGGTAAGGTAACATATTGGGGATGTTGTGAAATTGTAAATATAAGAGATTACCCTGCATGTCAAATGGTCATAAACTGATGGATCAAAGCAGCCGAAAAGTTCTTTGAGATTGTGCAAACAATATACAGTATTTTGTTCAGACAGAAACAAGAAGTCAACTGCCTTCATTCCTCTGATAAATGGACCATGCTAAAAGTTCAGATATATCTGGAAAAAAAACATTAATATGAAGCAAAGATAGTAGGGTTAAACACGTGAGAGAATACTATGAACGTATCAACATTTTTCATAGAATATGGCGGGTGTTTTGATTCTGTTAGAGAACAACGACGTCATTATGACGTCATCTCATTTCAGATATTGTCATATTAATAGGACGTTTCTTGTGAAGACATATGCATCACTTCCCCAATGGCTCAATTTTTGTATACATAACCTAAGTTACATCGGTATTTTTGTTCTGCTGGATTTGAATTGTAGGGTCGTCCAGTCGAACTATTTTCTTAATGTTTAGAATTTAGAAAGTGATTGGAAAACATAATTTCCTTCATGACTGAAAATATCTGCACATATTTGTAAGTTATCACATACACTGTCTATTACATATATATCATAAATAAGAACTTTCTCATTTTACAATACGTAAGTGCCATTTGTAATAAATATCACCTGTTGTGTATCAGTGTAAATTTATGCATTGGGTTTATTAAGAACTAATGGCCTCTCAGTTATATTGTAGTTCAATTTATATGAAGACACTTTCATGCGGAATTGGAGGTATTTTTAAATTCATTTTGGTGTAGATAACTTACGGACAAATAATCTGCAATTTCAGTTCTACAATTTTGAAGTATACTTGTCTCTGTGCGTTTAGGCTTTATTTTGAAACCCCGTTTATTGATATAAAGTTAATGATGTCAAAATTAAATGTTAATTTGGAAAACTTAAAGTTTGTGTTTGTTTTCTATATCATTGATGGACACATTAAAAACGAACTTATTTTTTTCTTTTCTCACCCTGCATATATGTAGTAATCCGTTATGTAAAATATTAGGTCAACCAATATCAAATCAATATGTATATCAATTCTAACCTTGCCAATTTAACATTTCTATTGTAGTCATTCAGGCATTTGTATGTTTATTTTCTTTTTTTTTCATCACCATATATATATATATATATATTATACAAATAAAATCATATACAACATCCTGATTGGGAAAATATCAGTTAGGCCGATTGCATATATATTATGGGAAAACACATTTATACATTTTTAAAAAATCTGAGATAGAACACAAATTAAGAAAATCCCTTCAGTTCACTTTTAAAAATTTTGAAGACAATAGAATGAAAATATGTAAATGGAAACTGATTAACAGAGTTCTTGGAAATAATTACCTACTTTATAAATGGAAAATAAAAGATAGTCAACTATGTAATACATGCGGAGTTAAAGAAAATTTCAAACACTTCTTTGTAGAGTGTAAATATGTCAAATCATTTATTGCACATGTCAGCGATATGTTCAGTAAACAAAGTAATTGCAAAAAAATGGTGATATTGGAAAATATGGTGTTAGGTTATAAAATTGATTATGAAAAATATCAAGGAGTTAATTTTCTGCTTACTTATATAGGCTAGGCCATTTACAAAACTACTGCACAAGCAATTGTAAACAAAAAGCAAATAAACCTAGAATATTCACTCAGACGAGAATTACACTTATTCATGAGAACTAAAAAGTACAACAATTCACCTCTCCAAATATTCATAAAATCAGCTTATGAAATCCTCGAAATAAATCTTGACTTTGATGTTCTGAGAAACATAGTAAATTCAGTTGGTTTTCAGTAAAATGACATGATAAAGATTCACACTTATATCTTCCTAATCCTTAATCATAATTTGTACTGTCCTTGATAACTTTCCGGTCCTTTACAGTACAATTCATCTAAAAAAAATTAACAGAACTACACGTGTCTTAATATATTGAAAATCATTTTTTTGGCAAATTGATAAAAAATTAAGTAAAATACACCAATTATACAGACGTAAATAACACTCACCTGAAATAGCTATCTGTTTAAACCATTGTTTACTCCACATAAATACAAATACTTCACACTGGTACCGGAGTGTCTTTCCTCACTAGCACTCCTCCAACAAAACACCACGTGTATGTTGCTTCCGTTACGATTTCCGGTAATGAGAGTTATCTTCTTCCGGTTTAAAGAGCTATGCACCTTTGTAAGTAACAATACACTATTCATCAAATCAACATTTTCTTTCGATTTGCTTTATTATGTTCATTGACCAATTCTTAAAAAACTGCTATAAAAACCAAATTACATTATGTATTATTCATATGTTGTAAAAATAGGGCTTCATTCATTACATAGTTCATTCACATTTTGTCTGAGTTATGTCCCTTCAAAATCTTTGATTTAATATCCAAAATCACATTTTTAATGTCATGATATTGCAATGATACAATATTTTAATTTATATCTATTCAAATACTTCAACTTTATTACAATACGTTTAATAATCTTTGACGGGAATTACTTGTGACAAATTGATGAAAATATGATGATTATACAAAATTTGTATTTATACACCACTTACATACATGTTGTACGATTTCTTCTGAAATGAAATAAAAACTAAAAAAAAAATAAAAAAGGTATTTATTTTTCATTATAACAAAGTAATAAATCATACATACATTATGTACCTGTTTCACAAACATAAATATTTGCGTGTTTTATATAACGTTATATCATGCTTGTTTATTTAATGTTCTATTTGTGATTTTTTTTTGCTAAATCAGTCTTTAGCATTGACTTTACACATGATTTCTTATCATGTTTTTAATATCACATCTATTACTCCAAAATATATAAGGACTTGACATTAATATTGTTTTGCGTAGAGACAATATTATTTTTTCTATATTATCTTCATCAATAAACGGTCACAATGATGGTGATCTAAATGCATCCGGGCAGTTTATATGTTCTATCAGGAAATATAATCCCCCGATAGGCCTATTTTGAAGAACTGACCGGTATCAAGTTGTACGTTTAAGATTTGAACATAATATTTATGTACCAGAAAAAGAAAACAAGAATATTTTACTGAGTATTCTTATTATACATTGCAATGGTTATAAGCTCTACAGTATCGAAGCTGGTATGTTATTTCATTATCGACATTGAGTTTTGGAAATTTGCTATTCTAGAACTGCTACGCATTATAAAAGACGAACCGCCTGATCCTCGTCAGAATATAGTGTGTATAATGATAACCGGGTTATATAAAGTGACCAATATACAAACAAATCCTTAAATGATCAATATTCGGATTAACTCAATCCTACCTGCGTAATAGACACAATAGAATATCACAAGGGATACAAATGAACAAGCATTGACAGCTTACTACATTTAATACTATAACAAAGAAACGGTGACAACATGACGTATACCTTGTCAGTCTAACCAATTAACAATACACAAATTGTTACAATACGAATACCCACATATCATATATTTTTTTCAGATATAAAGGTTTGTTAATGTTAGGAATATTAAAGACATTGATCGCATTTAGATATATGTAAAAGACATGCAACAAGTCGGCATGATTATGGTTACATATATTATGAATAAGCAATTATATTAGCTTCTAAATGTTATTGTCACAATGAAATGTCTGTAGTATATATGCGTGAATACCTATGTTAGCCGGGTACTTCACCTTATGAACTTCCTAGTTGGAGAACTAAAACTACAAAATTGATCAAGATTCCCGCTGCCTATAAGACATGAATTTTAACAAGTATACTATTGTCATCTGGTCAGTTCTGTCGATATCTACACTGGTCAACTCAGCAGGTAAGTTAAAATGTTTTGTTTTGTTTTTATTTATAAATCGATATCTTGTTGTGATAGAGGAGGCGCTGTCACAATGGAATGTCTACGTAAGTATTGCAGGGGTAGGTAAATTTATTGCCAAACACAATTTAACCATGGTAAAGATGTCTTTATTCAAGTGACCAAAGAACAATGTATAAGGTATATAAGTACTCTTTTACCATTTTTTACTTTTCAGAAGTGCATATATTTATAAATATATAGTTTTGAGACATCCCCGGTCCAGCCCTGTATTTCAACAGGTTCGAGTACGAAAATGGTACATTTCCTAAATTTGATTTGATAAATATATGCTTAGACATGATAATCAAATGTTTAAATTCAGTTATGAAAAGTTAAAACATCTATAGTTGATTTAAGTCACATAATTAATTAATTCATTTAACTGTGGAAAAGACATCTTTATTCCAGTGACACAAGAACAATGTATTAGGTATACAAGTATTCTCGTACCATTTCAGCAGTGCATATACTTATCAATTTAGTGTTTTGAGGCATCCCCAGTCGAGCCCTGTATTTCAGCAGGTTCGAATACCCAAAATGGTACACCTCCTAAATTTGATTTGATAACTAGATGCTTAGAGATGATAACGAAATGTGACACGAAAAGTGTCTATAGATTAGGCCCCCTATATTTCACCGAAATACCCCACTCCATGGGGATGGCAATTACACACCGAGATACCAGGCTAGACATAGGGCCATCTAGACAGTTGACCGATATGCAAAACTGTATTGCGATAACGAGGCTGTCAGCCAGCATGCGTCACTGGTTCACCGACTGGCTCGCCGCTGTTAATGAGACAGACACCAATAGAGCTAAACACCTTAACTTACAGTTATCCTGTGTTTTGTCCTGTGTTTCACATGAAATAATTACAGGCAATCATGAGAAATTCAGTGTGGTACATTGATCTGCTTATGGCTGCTATAACAATCACAGAAATAAAATAAGTTAAACTTTTTTTTTAAGACAAGCTCTTTCGCTTTCCAAAGAAGAAGAGTATTTAAAATACATGGTTGCATTAGGTGGTAAGTTTGAGCTGACAGAAAATCATCATTTGTGTGAATGGGGTTTTATATGGAGGCATTAAATTACTTCAGGATCAATTTAATTCATGTTTGAAAAGGTGACCTATTATCTATGACCTGGTAATTGTATTTATTGTATATTTATATTATAATTACTAAGCCCTGTTTCTTAGCAAAGATTATACATGGAATATTTGTATAAAGAAACTTAACTAACAGTTACTGTAGTGTATGAAGAAAATTAAGTCACGGAGTAAAATACTAAAATTGCAATAGCCCAATCGAGACTTGATGTTTACAAATTCCAGTCCTTAATCTTGAAATTTGAAATAGCAACTCAGCAAGAGATCTGAAAACAAATGGAGCTAAATTTAAGCTTCATATCTTACAATATGTACACTTTTACGTTTCGATTAAAACTTGATTTATTATGCCAGTGTGATTTCTTACTGGTGGGACGATTGGCAAAATATGTCGACACTTTCAGTTTGATGGCGTATACACAAAGTGATAACCAGTTATCAAGAGCGAATGGATGCAAACGATATAACTTTTAACGTATTTGCCTGATGTATTCACAATACCAGAGATACATACATTTCTTTGAGAAAATTAAAAAAGGGTGTTATCAAATCAAAGCCTCTGAAGATCAGTAGGGTTGTTGAAGTTATGCAAACTACTCCTATAAATCTTTGAGGTTTTCTATGTCACACTCACAACAATGTCTTACTGAATTAAATTGCTAAACCTGTTGTAGTCGAATTAAAACCTGTCCCCAAAGGTAATTTCAGAAGTCAAAGGTCAAATTATGAAGCTTGATGCTTTTTTATTGTTTAAGTCCAAATTAAATATTACAGTGGAAATTATTTTTTCTCAGTTTTTGTTTTATTTCAGTTCAGAAAACAGATGAATAGCTGAAGAAGTAGGTCACGGTGACCTAGTGAAAATGTTTTAACTTAGCATTAAATACTAAATTATTTTGTTGAAAACTTGAGATTGATGTTCAGTGCTGTATGTGAATGTAGACATGGCCTGCTTAAGATAATTTCATCCTAGAATCTCATGGGTTTGGTGCCGAGGATAAATTAACCTATATTCAATTAATGGTATCGTCTGTTAACTAAGCATTTTCTTGAGTAGCTTTAGTGGATTAATAAATCATCTTAATGCGCATCGGAGAAACACAGTATTTCCCTATCAAAATCATTTTGGCAGTCAGATTTCCCATTGTCGACGCATATCAACATTAGTTGGCTACAAAAATGTAAATAATTCATATAGTTACATTTCTTATAAAAAATACAACCAGAAATCATATAAATCGAATGTTAATCGTAATTTGAATAGTTATAAATTACTTGTTCTGTTTACAGTTAACCTTGCAACTGGTAATGTTGTAACAAATCAAAGTTCTACTTATACGATAATCAACAAATGGGTCAGTTCTAAAGCCGTTGACGGATGTACCTCACAGAGAATAGCCTCTGACTGCTGTGCACATACAGACGGGGCCATAAGGAGGTCTGGTGGCAGGTAGATCTACGACAACAATCCGTCATAGAAAGGGTGAAAATCATATACAGAAGTAAGTCTTCAAATTTTAATTGATGAAATACATTGTCACATCCCTTGATTATACGTGTTTAATTTCACATCAGTTTTTAATACACAGGATAGTTCTATAAGGTTTAGGTGGCTTGATTCGGTGCACGGTTTTCGATGTTTATATTTTCTATGACTTGAATGAAGCCTCCACATTCAGTTATTTCATTTGCACTGGTAGTACTTCACCCTCAGGAGTTGGGCCTATATAGATCATTACAGGCCTTAGGTCAGTACAATATATGTGTACTAAGTTAATTTTTATTTATTTTTTACACATACAGTATACAGTACCAATGCACACACTTCTAAGGTATATCTAAGGATAAATATATATATATGATACCTGCTTGATTTATCTAATTAAAACATTAGTTAAATTTACGTATACGGTATAAGCACATATAGCTGTTAATTATAAATAAACAGGATTGTTTTAGATGAAAATGTAGATTCAAATTAATATCTTCAGGTTTCTGCCTGGGCCATTTGTTGGATCTTTAATCTTGTGTTTGTCTTTTGTGTGCTATACTGGTATCTGTTACAGGTATTTAATGTAAACTCATGTAATGAGGTCAGGAGTTGGCTAGTGTTTTTATTATTCTGTTTAGTTTTATAATTAATATATAAGATTAAGCCGATCTAGAGGGATCCCTTAGCCTGCTCAGTCTATGTTTATGCAAGTGAGGCTTAGTTCGTTTTACCTTTTACCATATATCGGGTCATATTTTAAATTATCATTGCATAGTTATATATTATTTCGGGACTTGCGTTAATATTATATGATATACATATAATATATATATCTATGTAGCTTCACATGGTAATTATATAATTTATATGACTGTAACAACCTAATTTTAGCCTGTGGCTATATATATATATCTATCATATTGATATTTGCTTTAGCCTGTATGGGCTATTTTGGGTTTGGAATTACCCTGGCCATTTAAGCCTCTGGCTTTGTTTATTATATATTTATATATATATTCTTGGCATTTTTAATTTTTCGCCTGTATATGGGCGATTTGAGGACTAACCCTGGCCATTTTAGCCTTCGGCTATGTTTATCATAATCTTGGCATTTTACTTTAGCCTGTATGGGCTATTTTGGGTTTGGAATTACCCTGGCCATTTAAGCCTCTGGCTTTGTTTATTATATATTTATATATATATTCTTGGCATTTTTAATTTTCCGCCTGTATATGGGCGATTTGAGGACTAACCCTGGCCATTTTAGCCTTCGGCTATGTTTATCATAATCTTGGCATTTTACTTTAGCCTGTATGGGCTATTTTGGGTTTGGAATTACCCTGGCCATTTAAGCCTCTGGCTTTGTTTATTATATATTTATATATATATTCTTGGCATTTTTAATTTTTCGCCTGTATATGGGCGATTTGAGGACTAACCCTGGCCATTTTAGCCTTCGGCTATGTTTATCATAATCTTGGCATTTTACTTTAGCCTGTATGGGCTATTTTGGGTTTACCTTAAGCTTGATCATTTTAGCCTTTGGCTATGTTTTATCATGCTCTTGTCATTTTCTTTATATAGCTATTTATAGTATATAGCTTGTATGCTTTCATTTGGGTTTTACCCTGGCCTTATATATTTTAAATTTCGCCCCCGGCATAGTCTTAAGGGTTATCTGGTGTTGGTGTTATTTATGATCATGAGGGCACTTATAAATTATCTTGAACTTGTATCGGAGCATTTTGAGTTTGACCCTGGCCATTCTACCGTGGCATATGAAATTGGTAGATTTATAATTACATTCATGGGTTGATCATGACTTTATTGCCACTCCAGATTTTATTTTCACATTTGGTGTGTGGATGTATAGTGTTTATATTTATTTTCGTTTTTACATTACATTTTCTCTAGTAACTATATATTTGTTTATCAGTTTTATTTTAATTTATGTATAATGACACTCGTTTTAGCCTTAATGACTATTTTGGGTTTTTTACCATGGTCATGTTCTTTTGCTTTATTATATGGCTTATAATCATGCTACTTGTGTCAGCTTTCGATCATTGACATGGCATAATAACTAGAAAATAATGTTTATTTCAAAATATATAATTTGGTAAGTCATTGAAGGTTCAGTTTATGTTTAAAAACACAGGGATTATGTATTTTTGCTAATCCCTCCTTTTTTCTTACAGGTTCCGTTTCATCTGACTGCTTAACTTTGTATCCAAAATGCCTAAAAGTAAACGGAAAGCCAGTGAACCTGCGGCTCAGATATCGAGTCCTAGACGTCGGCGTCCAACAAGTGCGTCGTTATCTCTGGCTAGTCCGCCGACACCTGCTGCCTCGACTCCACTTTCAAATTCAGCATCACAAGGACTGGTGTCTCTGCCTACACAGGATGCAGTGCCATTGTTAGAGGGGCAATTGGAAGCTATCACAGCTTCAATTACTAATTCCGTCAGACAATCAATTTTAGACAGCCTTCGCCAGCAAGGTATTGGTGCAGACATTTCATCTCGGCCTCAAGTTTTACCGCCATCTACAACATCCTCCAGTCCGGACACAGGCCACTTGGATGCTACAAACAGGGATCATGGGCATTTAGAGACTATAGCTAACCAAGTGCAATGTAGTCACAATACTACCTCTAGTACACAGTCAGGTGGGTATTTAGGAAATGGCAGTGTTCTTATTCAGCCCCCAGTTCCCTTAGCATGTCGTCCTTTACATTCTAAGGTCAATAACAAGATTAAAGAAAAGATTTGGGCGGGAGAGTATATACAGCTGAGTCAAATTCACCAAGAACATGTGGAAGGTGACTTCACATTTCAGATGGGGAGGGATGGGTTATTAGGGATAACCCCTACAGTGAAGAAAACTTTCCTAACCATCGAGAAATGGACGGATGCTTTTAACATATTTGCATCAGTTCGCAGATTGAAGTTTCCACAGGAAATGGAAGGGTTGTCTACGTACCAAAATGTGGTCCGTAACATTGCCAATGCAGGCGGGGATTGGTATTTTTATGATACCAATTTTCGTAAATTAAAACAAGGTTGTGAGGATGTGTCTTGGGCTTCGTTGGAACATGAGCTCTATGCTATTGCCCTCACACGTCGTCGATATGACTCAAGAGGCCAAATGTCTCGATCATCGATGCAACCTAAAGGCAAGCCACTCTCTGGTCATAGCGTTGGTGCATGTTATAAGTTTAATAGCGGCACCACCTGCAATGGTTGTCGGTTCAAACATATTTGTTCCTACTGTGGCCTTTCCTCCCACCCTAAGGTCAAGTGCTACAAGGCTCAGGCGCGTAGCCAACCACATAAAACAAACTTTGATGATAAAGCTAAGCCATCCCAGCCCCAGAAAAAATGACTAAACCCCCATATTTCCTCTGTCACTACCCCAGTTAAACATGAAGTATTGAAAGCTTTCCTGCAAGGGTATGATAAATCAATTATTGATTATTTGATAACTGGCTTTCAGCAAGGGTTTAGATTAAATTATGAAGGGCCTAGAGGTTTTCAGGATTGTGTTAATCTTACCTCAGGAATCCAAAATCCTGATATTGTATTGAAAAAATTGAAAAAAGAAACGGATAGTGGTCGCATAAAAGGTCCCTTTGACATAAAGCCTTTTGCTGACATGAAGATATCACCATTAGGTTTAGTTCCTAAGAAAATTCCTGGACAATTTCGACTTATTCACCATTTATCTTTCCCGCAAAACAGCTCTCATTCTGTTAATTCTGGTATTCCAAAGGATCATGCTCGAGTTCAGTATGCTTCCATAGATGATGCCATTGGTAAAATCAAGGTTTGTGGTCCAGGGGCATTCATGGCGAAAACAGATATCGAATCTGCTTTTCGTATAATCCCGATTCACCCTGATGATCATGAACTGTTGGGAATGAAATGGAATGGGAGCTTTTATTTTGACACATGTTTGCCAATGGGGTGTGCTTCCTCTTGCAAAATTTTTGAAACATTCAGCTCTTCGGTTGAGTGGATATCCCTTCATAAGCTAGGGTGTGCTCATGTAGTTCATGTTCTTGATGACTTTCTATTCATTGAGAAAACTGCACAAGCAACCAACAAAGCTTTATCCAATTTCCTTCAAACATGTCAGGAAATAGGCATCCCTATTGCTACAGACAAAACTTTTCCTCCTGCACAGACAATGGAATTTCTAGGCATAACCCTTGATTCTGTGAAGCTTGAAGCTAGACTACCTGCTGACAAGTTGTCAAAATGTCAGCACCTGATTCAGAGTTTTTTGGGGAGGTCAAAATGCTCATTGCGTGAGTTACAGAGTTTGATAGGTTTGTTGAACTTCGCCTGTTCAGTGGTGACTCCTGGTAGACCATTTTTAAGGAGACTCATCAATCTGACTATTGGTGTTGAACAACCCCATTACCGCATTCGCTTAACTCAGGAAGTGAAAGCGGATCTGCTCATGTGGTTGAGTTTTCTCAAACATTTCAATGGATGCAATTTCTTTATCCATGATAGCTTTGTGTCAAACGACACCTTGAACTTGCATACGGATGCTGCTAGCACTCTGGGATATGGGGCGGTTTTTAAGGATCAATGGTTCAATGGACCATTTCCTTCAGATTGGCAAAGTCTACACATCTCTATTTTGGAGTTTTATCCTATTTTGTTAGCTTTGCAGGTGTGGGGTCCCCTATTCAAGAACCATAGTATTCTGTTTTTCACTGACAATGAGGCACTTGTCCCAATCATTAACAAGCAAACAAGTAAAGATACTACTTTGTTGCTCATGGTGCGCTGGCTAGTTTTAAAGTGCCTGCGTCTGAATATTAACTTTCGGGCCAAGCATATTCCTGGTGTCAAAAATGTGCTTGCAGACTCTCTTTCTCGCTTGCAGATGACGAAGTTCCGTGTTCTAGCACCAACTGCACAGAGAGACCCTGCTCCGCTTCCGGACGTGTTCCTCCCAGGCACCTTCTTCAAAACGTTGAAGAACTTTTGACTTCTTCCTTGGCTCCTTCCACTAGAAATATTTATCAGAGAGCTTGGCAACTTTTTGAACAATTTGCGGAGATGCATGGGTTTGTAGCCAGTAGTGCTTGTGTTTCTCCCTCTCACATTGCACTGTTTATTGCTCATTTGCATCATAAGCAGTGTTCACCCAAGAGCATCTCTACTTATTTGTCAGCTGTAGCATTTGTGCATAAACTAAAGAATGACTGTGACCCTACTCAGTCCTTTTTAGTTCGTAAGCTAGTAGCAGGATGCTATAGAGTCAATCCTTCAGTAGATATGAGATTGCCTGTGACAGTAGAGGTTTTGGATAAGATTATCAATTCGTTGTCCCATGTGAGCAGTACTGTATTTGAAGCTGTTCTGTTTCGTGCAATGTTCCTGTTTGCCTTTAATGCTTTCGCTCGGGTCGGTGAGCTAGCGATGACAAATACAAGTACCAATCTTATTCAGTTTGAGAATTTGTCATTTGCTTCCGAAGTAGATCAGCCAGCAGTGCATGTTGTTTTTTCAGACTTTAAACACAACGTGCAAAGGAAGCGCCATGCTATCTCCTTTAGCCATGGGCCATCTTCTTATTCAGCTGTCAAAGCTCTGGAAGACTATATTCAATACAGAGGTAACGGTAAAGGTCCCGTATTTTTAATGTTGAACATGAAACCGGTGCCCCGCTCATATTTTGATAGGATATTGCGTTCCTGTTTGAGCTTTGCAGGTCTTGATAGTTCAGTCTATAAAGGACACAGCTTCCGTATTGGGGCAGCCACTTACTGGTCTCAACAAGGAATGTCAGATTCTCAAATTCGCTCTTGCGGTCGCTGGTCTTCTAATGCTTTCAAAAAGTATATTCGTTCCTCAACATCATAGTTGAATTGCTTGGGCCGTTCGACTTTGGTGTTTGGGTTTATCCAGTTTGCTAGTATACGCAATATTTTTCCGGAAATATGTAACGGAGAAATACCGTTTGATTTTCTACTTTAGGTCTAGTTTATACCTGCATTCAATTGGTCAGATTGTCCTGAGTAATTACAGTTATATTTAATTAGGACAGAGTAAAGAGTAATCCTTTTAGGGTTTTGAGTTCTTTTAATTAGCATGATTTTTGTTCATAGTGATAATGTACAAATATATTACTTTTGTATCAGATATTTGTTGTATTGCTTGGGCCGTTCAACAATGTTTGAGATACATGATATAGCTTGTTTCGAGCTGATTTTTTCCCTACTATTGCCATTTCCTATATACTCATCCTGCACATCATTTTATTATATCTGTTGCTTTATTTAAAGATTATTTTTTCTGCTTTGTTGTACATGATTATTATAGTATACTTATAATCTGTTGCTGAGTGAACCGCCATTGCTACCATAATTTGCTTCTATTTACTGTTATGTTTGTACATATGGTATTTTTTTTATTAGTTAACGTCCTATTAACAGCTATAACATATGGTATTTTTTATGTCTTATCATTGTTATATGTACTGTGTTTAATGAAAATCTCGCTAAGATTATAGATGATATGAGAATCAAAGAATATATAATGTTTGTGATCTATGTCAGTCTAGTGCTTGCTTGGGCTGGTGCTATTCCTTATTTAGATCTGCTTAAATTTTACCAATAAGGTTGAAAGGATTCAATTGTTCTTGATTGCCTTCTGTGGGGAAGACATTTTCAATGTCTTTTTGGCGGTTTTTACTTTGTAAACCCCACATTGGCTTTTTGGTTTATTTAATTCTTGAAGCAAATATTGTTTTATGTGTATTTCACATGAATTTTGTCATGTATTTCATTGATTATCATATGCTGTTGATTTAATAAATACCCTGTCACCCTCTGTGAGGGTGGCCTTATTCATTCAATATGGTTGTTGAGTTGTTACTTGTAAGTGTGTAGATGCATAAAAGGCAGCTAAGTAGTTAGCTTAATTTATGCATCGGAAACACCAATACAAGTTTTATTTTATTAGATTTTTGTAGAATTTGTTTGTGTTAATAATGTCCTTTTCTTCAGCATATAGACGAGTTATGCCCCCTTGTATGGATTTTACATTTTGTCGGTACGAGTTATGCCCCTTGGGGATAGAGGAAGGGCATTTGATTGGTCAATGTGTCCGAAAGGGGTCCCAGACCCCAAATATTTCATCAGAACCCTAAGCGTCAGGCAGCCATATTGAAATTTTCCTCCTCAACATTTTTAACCTGTGTTGAATTTGGCTTTTAAACTTTAATTTTGAATTCCCGCCCTTTCCCACCCTATAAAGGTTTTTATTTTGTATATCTCACATAAGTAGGCGGTTTTTACTTTGTAAACCCCACATTGGCTTTTTGGTTTATTTAATTCTTGAAGCAAATATTGTTTTATGTGTATTTCACATGAATTTTGTCATGTATTTCATTGATTATCATATGCTGTTGATTTAATAAATACCCTGTCACCCTCTGTGAGGGTGGCCTTATTCATTCAATATGGTTGTTGAGTTGTTACTTGTAAGTGTGTAGATGCATGCATAAATGGATTTGGGAGATGGATGTGGTACCGGAAGTCATATTTTCCGTGTAACTTCCGTTTGAGACTTGGTGTATGTCTTGTAAATATTCAACCGGTGGTATTTGATTTCATGTTGACTTCATGTATTTAGTAAATTATAAACATTTGTATAAAATCATTAATGATGGCCTTTGAAAATTGGTTCGGACGTTTTGAGCTGGAAGTGGTCCCGGAAGTCATTTTTCCGTGTTACTTCCGTTTTGAGACTGTGTATATTCAAACCGTGGTATTTGATTTAAGGTTGAATTCACGTCTTCAATAAAGTATAAACACTTTTATAATATTAATAGCGATGGCCTTCCCATATTTGTGCTGGATTTGTGAGATGAATGTGGTCCCGAAAGTCAAATTTTTCCGTTTAACTTCCGTTTGAGACTTGGTGTATGTCTTGTAAATATTCAACCGCTGGTATTTGATTTCACGTTGATTTTATGTATTTAGTAAATTATAAACATACTTATATAAGATCAATAATGATGTCCTTTGAATATTTGTTCGGACGTTTTGAGTTGGAAGTGGTCCCGGAAGTCATTTTTGCCCGTGGTACTTCCATTTGAGACACAGTGTATGTCTTGTGCATATTCAACTTGTGGTTTTTGATCTTTGTGTTTAATTCAAATCTTCAGTAAAGTACAAACACTTTGACAATAATAAGAACGATGCTCTTTACATATTTGTGCTGGATTTTGTACGATGGATGTGGTCCCGGAAGTCATATTTCCCGTGTTACTTCTGTTTGAGACATACAATGTAGTGTATGTCTTTTGTATATTCAACCCGTGGTATTTGATTTTGTGTTGAATTCATATCTTTAGTAAAGTATAAACAATTTTATAGTATCAATAAGCGATGACCTTTACATATTTGTGCTGAATTTGTGGGATGGATGTAGTCCCGAAAGTCATATTTCCCGTGTTACTTCCGTTTGAGACTTGGGCTATGTCTCGTGTTTATTTAACCCGTGGTATTTGATTTTGGGTTGAATTCATTTATTTAGAAAATTATAAACACTTGTATATGATCAATAGCGATGTCCTTTACATATTTGTACTGCATTTGTAAGATGGATGTGGTCCCGGAAGTCATATTTCCAGTGTTATTTCCGTTGCAGATATGGTGTTTGTCTTGGGTATTCAACCCGTGGTATTTGATTTTGGTATGAATTCGTGTCTTACGTAAAGTATGAACACTTGTATAATATCAATAGCGATGAGTTTTACATATTTGTGCTTTATTGGTAAAATGGATGTGGTCCCGGAAGTCATATATTCCGTGTAACTTCCGTTGAAGACTTGGTGTATGTCTTGTAAATACATTTTGTATTCAACCCGTGGTGTTTGATTTCATGTTGATTTCATGTATTTAGTAAATTATTAACACTTGTATAAAATCAATAATGATGACCTTTGAATATTTGTTCTGTGGTTTTTTAGTTGTAAATGGTCCCGCAAGTCATATTAACCGCGTTACTTCCGTTTGAGACATAGAATATGTTGTGTGTATATTCAACCCGTGGTATTTGATTTTGATTTGAATTCATGTATTAAGTAAATTATAAACACTTGTAAAAGATCAATAATGATGTTCCTTGAATATTTGTGCGGAAATTTTGAGTTGGAAGTGGTCCCGGAAGTCATATTTTCCGTGTTACTTCCGTTTGAGACATGGACTATGTAGTGTGTATATTCAACCCGCAGTATTTAAATTTGGGTTGAATTCATGTCTGTAGTGAGTTATAAACACTTGTATAATATCATAACTTTCCTTACCAGAATTTTCGTTTTTGTTTCACCTGTTACGGGTTTTGTATGACTTTGGTGGTCTTCGTGCAGGAACTGGAAACGTCCTGAATGTCTTCACATTTAAAAATCGTAGAAATATTTAGTTCCACTTTATTTGATATTAATTATGTTGCAATTGACTTGTGTATGCCCATTAAATATATAATTTCAGGTTTTATTAAGCGCTCAAGGTAATGACTGTATTCTCCTTTGCTTTTGGTTATAATGTAAACTTGTTAGCGGTAATCATCATCAGTGCCTGGAAGATGACAGTGATTTCGATATTGGAAGATCTTAGGAGGGATGCCAATCAAAGTTTAGAAACATCAAATGGACACGATATTGATCCTAGGATACAAGGAAAAAACAAGTGAAAACCCCCAAGAATGCTGTAACATATCACAAAAACCAATGGCCACCAATGGAAATGATCTAAAGAATATCAGAACCCATTTCACAAAGCTCTCCGCTGGTCCTAGGACTCATTGAAACACATGGAAAAGCCCAAGAATGTTATAAGACATGACCATGTACAACAAGAAGTACATTTATTTCAAGGTATGTGCATTGGATTTATGTAATTTATACTTCATAACACAAAGTCCTCTTAAAAACCATTCATAGATGACTGCACTTGAAAAATGAAAAAAGCAGAATTATGTAAATACTCTACAAAACGTTTTCATTAATTAGGTATACAGAATCGAATGGGATTACCTCGTGCAGCCTGTTGCCCAGCTTGGATGAGACCGCTTTCCGCCATTTCATTTACCTTGAAGTGATACCTACATATCTGTTCATAAGAGGTACAATCAAGTTGGTCTGTAAGTAATCAATTTAACCTGATATCAGGTATTTGGTAATAATAAACCCATAATCAATAAATGTCAATTTATACCTTATAATAATCAATTCTAATATCTTCAACACCATTGTATGTGATTTTGTTTCCTTTTGCTAAAACACAATCTTTTTAATATTTTGCTAAATTTATTATCTTCAACAGTGAAACAGGAAACCGATGTCTTTACGAGACGACATTCAGAGGAATATTGCATCAATGTCTCCCTCACATACAATTTATGTCCTTTAAGACTGATGTTTGTCACAAGTGTGAATTCTTCAGGAATCGCATACAGAAGGTATAACAATGATAAGTTGATTAACTTAAATTGCTATGAAACATGCATGGATATTGATAATGTCATAATACTTCCTTGAAAGTTATTACAGAAACGGACACGTTGGACGCCACTACAGACTTTGCTGACCCCATTTCATTAGCTCAAATAGACAGAGATTATTACAGAGAAAGGTGTCCGGCTATTAAATGTTCCTAATGTTCCAGCTTCCCTAGACCTCGGTGATATCCACTACACCTTTGATATCGATGTTGCCCAGAGGGCAAACTGTACACCGATATATCCTTTGGATGGCTGTAACGTATTAATGTATTTGTACCATTTCATGACCCTCTAGAGCACCACAGAGACCCTAGAATAATTTGGTATTTGTTTTTGTGTTGAATTCATGTCTTTAGTAAAGTATAAACACTTTTATAGTATCAGTAGCGAAGACTTGTACATATTTATGCTGGATTTGGGAGATGGATGTGGTCCCGGAAGTCATATTTTCCGTGTAACTTCCGTTTGAGACTTGGTGTATGTCTTGTAAATATTCAACCGGTGGTATTTGATTTCATGTTGACTTCATGTATTTAGTAAATTATAAACATTTGTATAAAATCATTAATGATGGCCTTTGAAAATTGGTTCGGACGTTTTGAGCTGGAAGTGGTCCCGGAAGTCATTTTTCCGTGTTACTTCCGTTTTGAGACTGTGTATATTCAAACCGTGGTATTTGATTTAAGGTTGAATTCACGTCTTCAATAAAGTATAAACACTTTTATAATATTAATAGCGATGGCCTTCCCATATTTGTGCTGGATTTGTGAGATGAATGTGGTCCCGAAAGTCAAATTTTCCGTTTAACTTCCGTTTGAGACTTGGTGTATGTCTTGTAAATATTCAACCGCTGGTATTTGATTTCACGTTGACTTGATGTATTTAGTAAATTATAAACATTTGTATAAAATCATTAATGATGTCCTTTGAATATTTGTTCGGACGTTTTGAGTTGGAAGTGGTCCCGGAAGTCATTTTTGCCCGTGGTACTTCCATTTGAGACACAGTGTATGTCTTGTGCACATTCAACTTGTGGTTTTTGATCTTTGTGTTTAATTCAAATCTTCAGTAAAGTACAAACACTTTGACAATAATAAGAACGATGCTCTTTACATATTTGTGCTGGATTTTGTACGATGGATGTGGTCCCGGAAGTCATATTTCCCGTGTTACTTCTGTTTGAGACATACAATGTAGTGTATGTCTTTTGTATATTCAACCCGTGGTATTTGATTTTGTGTTGAATTCATATCTTTAGTAAAGTATAAACAATTTTATAGTATCAATAAGCGATGACCTTTACATATTTGTGCTGAATTTGTGGGATGGATTTAGTCCCGAAAGTCATATTTCCCGTGTTACTTCCGTTTGAGACTTGGGCTATGTCTCGTGTTTATTTAACCCGTGGTATTTGATTTTGGGTTGAATTCATTTATTTAGAAAATTATAAACACTTGTATATGATCAATAGCGATGTCCTTTACATATTTGTACCGCATTTGTAAGATGGATGTGGTCCCGGAAGTCATATTTCCAGTGTTATTTCCGTTGCAGATATGGTGTTTGTCTTGGGTATTCAACCCGTGATATTTGATTTTGGTATGAATTCGTGTCTTACGTAAAGTATGAACACTTGTATAATATCAATAGCGATGAGTTTTACATATTTGTGCTTTATTGGTAAAATGGATGTGGTCCCGGAAGTCATATATTCCGTGTAACTTCCGTTGAAGACTTGGTGTATGTCTTGTAAATACATTTTGTATTCAAACCGTGGTGTTTGATTTCATGTTGATTTCATGTATTTAGTAAATTATTAACACTTGTATAAAATCAATAATGATGACCTTTGAATATTTGTTCTGTGGTTTTTAGTTGTAAGTGGTCCCGCAAGTCATATTAACCGCGTTACTTCCGTTTGAGACATAGACTATGTCGTGTGTATATTCAACCCGTGGTATTTGATTTTGATTTGAATTCATGTATTAAGTAAATTATAAACACTTGTAAAAGATCAATAATGATGTTCCTTGAATATTTGTGCGGAAATTTTGAGTTGGAAGTGGTCCCGGAAGTCATATTTTCCGTGTTACTTCCGTTTGAGACATGGACTATGTAGTGTGTATATTCAACCCGCAGTATTTAAATTTGGGTTGAATTCATGTCTGTAGTGAGTTATAAACACTTGTATAATATCATAACTTTCCTTACCAGAATTTTCGTTTTTGTTTCACCTGTTACGGGTTTTGTATGACTTTGGTGGTCTTCGTGCAGGAACTGAAAACGTCCTGAATGTCTTCACATCTAAAAATCGTAGAAATATTTAGCTCCACTTTATTTGATATTAATTATGTTGCAATTGACTTGTGTATGCCCATTAAATATATAATTTCAGGTTTTATTAAGCGCTCAAGGTAATGACTGTATTCTCCTTTGCTTTTGGTTATAATGTAAAATTGTTAGCGGTAATCATCATCAGTGCCTGGAAGATGACAGTGATTTCGATATTGGAAGATCTTAGGAGGGATGCCAATCAAAGTTTAGAAACATCAATGGACACGATATTGATCCTAGGATACAAGGAAAAACAAGTGAAAACCCCCAAGAATGCTGTAACATATCACAAAAACCAATGGCCACCAATGGAAATGATCTAAAGAATATCAGAACCCATTTCACAAAGCTCTCCGCTGGTCCTAGGACTCATTGAAACACATGGAAAAGCCCAAGAATGTTATAAGACATGACCATGTACAACAAGAAGTACATTTATTTCAAGGTATGTGCATTGGATTTATGTAATTTATACTTCATAACACAAAGTCCTATTAAAAACCATTCATAGATGACTGCACTTGAAAAATGAAAAAGCAGAATTATGTAAATACTCTACAAAACGTTTTCATTAATTAGGTATACAGAATCGAATGGGATTACCTCGTGCAGCCTGTTGCCCAGCTTGGATGAGACCGCTTTCCGCCATTTCATTTACCTTGAAGTGATACCTACATATCTGTTCATAAGAGGTACAATCAAGTTGGTCTGTAAGTAATCAATTTAACCTGATATCAGGTATTTGGTAATAATAAACCCATAATCAATAAATGTCAATTTATACCTTATAATAATCAATTCTAATATCTTCAACACCATTGTATGTGATTTTGGATTCTTTTTGCTAAAACACAATCTTTTAAACATTTTGCTAAATTTCTTATCTTCAACAGTGAAACAGGAAACCGATGTCTTTACGAGACGACATTCAGAGGAATATTGCATCAATGTCTCCCTCACATACAATTTATGTCCTTTAAGACTGATGTTTGTCACAAGTGTGAATTCTTCAGGAATCGCATATACAGAAGGTATAACAATGATAAGTTGATTAACTTAAATTGCTATGAAACATGCATGGATATTGATAATGTCATAATACTTCCTTGAAAGTTATTACAGAAACGGACACGTTGGACGCCACTACAGACTTTGCTGACCCCATTTCATTAGCTCAAATAGACAGAGATTATTACAGAGAAAGGTGTCCGGCTATTAAATGTTCCTAATGTTCCAGCTTCCCTAGACCTCAGTGATATCCACTACACCTTTGATATCGATGTTGCCCAGAGGGCAAACTGTACACCGATATATCCTTTGGATGGCTGTAACGTATTAATGTATTTGTACCATTTCATGACCCTCTAGAGCACCACAGAGACCCTAGAATAATTTGGTATTTGTTTTTGTGTTGAATTCATGTCTTTTGTAAAGTATAAACACTTTTATAGTATCAGTAGCGAAGACTTGTACATATTTATGCTGGATTTGGGAGATGGATGTGGTACCGGAAGTCATATTTTCCGTGTAACTTCCGTTTGAGACTTGGTGTATGTCTTGTAAATATTCAACCGGTGGTATTTGATTTCATGTTGACTTCATGTATTTAGTAAATTATAAACATTTGTATAAAATCATTAATGATGGCCTTTGAAAATTGGTTCGGACGTTTTGAGCTGGAAGTGGTCCCGGAAGTCATTTTTCCGTGTTACTTCCGTTTTGAGACTGTGTATATTCAAACCGTGGTATTTGATTTAAGGTTGAATTCGCGTCTTCAGTAAAGTATAAACACTTTTATAATATTAATAGCGATGCCCTTTACATATTTGTGCTGGATTTGTGAGATGAATGTGGTCCCGGAAGTCATATTTTCCGTTTAACTTCCGTTTGAGACTTGGTGTATGTCTTGTAAATATTCAACCGCTGGTATTTGATTTCACGTTGATTTTATGCAATTAGTAAATTATAAATACTTATATAAGATCAATAATGATGTCCTTTGAATATTTGTTCGGACGTTTTGAGTTGGAAGTGGTCCCGGAAGTCATTTTTGCCCGTGGTACTTCCATTTGAGACACAGTGTATGTCTTGTGCATATTCAACTTGTGGTTTTTGATCTTTGTGTTTAATTCAAATCTTCAGTAAAGTACAAACACTTTGACAATAATAAGAACGATGCTCTTTACATATTTGTGCTGGATTTTGTACGATGGATGTGGTCCCGGAAGTCATATTTCCCGTGTTACTTCTGTTTGAGACATACAATGTAGTGTATGTCTTTTGTATATTCAACCCGTGGTATTTGATTTTGTGTTGAATTCATATCTTTAGTAAAGTATAAACAATTTTATAGTATCAATAAGCGATGACCTTTACATATTTGTGCTGAATATGTGGGATGGATGTAGTCCCGAAAGTCATATTTCCCGTGTTACTTCCGTTTGAGACTTGGGCTATGTCTCGTGTTTATTTAACCCGTGGTATTTGATTTTGGGTTGAATTCATTTATTTAGAAAATTATAAAACACTTGTATATGATCAATAGCGATGACCTTTTACATATTTGTGCTGAATTTGTGGGATGGATGTAGTCCCGAAAGTCATATTTCCCGTGTTACTTCCGTTGCAGATATGGTGTTTTTCTTGGGTATTCAACCCGTGGTATTTGATTTTGGTATGAATTCGTGTCTTATGTAAAGTATGAACACTTGTATAATATCAATAGCGATGAGTTTTACATATTTGTGCTTGATTGGTAAAATGGATGTGGTCCCGGAAGTCATATATTCCGTGTAACTTCCGTTGAAGACTTGGTGTATGTCTTGTAAATACATTTTGTATTCAACCCGTGGTGTTTGATTTCATGTTGATTTCATGTATTTAGTAAATTATTAACACTTGTATAAAATCAATAATGATGACCTTTGAATATTTGTTCTGTGGTTTTTAGTTGTAAGTGGTCCCGCAAGTCATATTAACCGCGTTACTTCCGTTTGAGACATAGATTATGTTGTGTGTATATTCAACCCGTGGTATTTGATTTTGATTTGAATTCATGTATTAAGTAAATTATAAACACTTGTAAAAGATCAATAATGATGTTCCTTGAATATTTGTGCGGAAATTTTGAGTATGGAAGTGGTCTCGGAAGTCATATTTTCCGTGTTACTTCCGTTTGAGACATGGACTATGTAGTGTGTATATTCAACCCGCAGTATTTAAATTTGGGTTGAATTCATGTCTGTAGTGAGTTATGAACAATTGTATAATATCATAACTTTCCTTACCAGAATTTTTGTTTTTGTTTCACCTGTTACGGGTTTTGTATGACTTTGGTGGTCTTCGTGCAGGAACTGAAAACGTCCTGAATGCCTTCACATTTAAAAATCGTAGAAATATTTAGCTCCACTTTATTTGATATTAATTATGTTGCAATTGACTTGTGTATGCCCATTAAATATATAATTTCAGGTTTTATTAAGCGCTCAAGGTAATGACTGTATTCTCCTTTGCTTTTGGTTATAATGTAAAATTGTTAGCGGTAAGCATCATCAGTGCCTGGAAGATGACAGTGATTTCGATATTGGAAGATCTTAGGAGGGATGCCAATCAAAGTTTAGAAACATCAATGGACACGATATTGATCCTAGGATACAAGGAAAAACAAGGGAAAACCCCCAAGAATGCTGTAACATATCACAAAAACCAATGGCCACCAATGGAAATGATCTAAAGAATATCAGAACCCATTTCACAAAGCTCTCCGCTGGTCCTAGGACTCATTGAAACACATGGAAAAGCCCAAGAATGTTATAAGACATGACCATGTACAACAAGAAGTACATTTATTTCAAGGTATGTGCATTGGATTTATGTAATTTATACTTCATAACACAAAGTCCTATTAAAAACCATTCATAGATGACTGCACTTGAAAAATGAAAAAGCAGAATTATGTAAATACTCTACAAAACGTTTTCATTAATTAGGTATACAGAATAAAATGGGATTACCTCGTGCAGCCTGTTGCCCAGCTTGGATGAGACCGCTTTCCGCCATTTCATTTACCTTGAAGTGATACCTACATATCTGTTCATAAGAGGTACAATCAAGTTGGTCTGTAAGTAATCAATTTAACCTGATATCAGGTATTTGGTAATAATAAACCCATAATCAATAAATGTCAATTTATACCTTATAATAATCAATTCTAATATCTTCAACACCATTGTATGTGATTTTGTTTCCTTTTGCTAAAACACAATCTTTTAAACATTTTGCTAAATTTCTTATCTTCAACAGTGAAACAGGAAACCGATGTCTTTACGAGACGACATTCAGAGGAATATTGCATCAATGTCTCCCTCACATACAATTTATGTCCTTTAAGACTGATGTTTGTCACAAGTGTGAATTCTTCAGGAATCGCATACAGAAGGTATAACAATGATAAGTTGATTAACTTAAATTGCTATGAAACATGCATGGATATTGATAATGTCATAATACTTCCTTGAAAGTTATTACAGAAACGGACACGTTGGACGCCACTACAGACTTTGCTGACCCCATTTCATTAGCTCAAATAGACAGAGATTATTACAGAGAAAGGTGTCCGGCTATTAAATGTTCCTAATGTTCCAGCTTCCCTAGACCTCAGTGATATCCACTACACCTTTGATATCGATGTTGCCCAGAGGGCAAACTGTACACCGATATATCCTTTGGATGGCTGTAACGTATTAATGTATTTGTACCATTTCATGACCCTCTAGAGCACCACAGAGACCCTAGAATAATTTGGTATTTGTTTTTGTGTTGAATTCATGTCTTTAGTAAAGTATAAAACACTTTTATAGTATCAGTAGCGAAGACTTGTACATATTTATGCTGGATTTGGGAGATGGATGTGGTACCGGAAGTCATATTTTCCGTGTAACTTCCGTTTGAGACTTGGTGTATGTCTTGTAAATATTCAACCGGTGGTATTTGATTTCATGTTGACTTCATGTATTTAGTAAATTATAAACATTTGTATAAAATCATTAATGATGGCCTTTGAAAATTGGTTCGGACGTTTTGAGCTGGAAGTGGTCCCGGAAGTCATTTTTCCGTGTTACTTCCGTTTTGAGACTGTGTATATTCAAACCGTGGTATTTGATTTAAGGTTGAATTCACGTCTTCAGTAAAGTATAAACACTTTTATAATATTAATAGCGATGCCCTTTACATATTTGTGCTGGATTTGTGAGATGAATGTGGTCCCGGAAAGTCATATTTTCCGTTTAACTTCCGTTTGAGACTTGGTGTATGTCTTGTAAATATTCAACCGCTGGTATTTGATTTCACGTTGATTTTATGCAATTAGTAAATTATAAATACTTATATAAGATCAATAATGATGTCCTTTGAATATTTGTTCGGACGTTTTGAGTTGGAAGTGGTCCCGGAAGTCATTTTTGCCCGTGGTACTTCCATTTGAGACACAGTGTATGTCTTGTGCATATTCAACTTGTGGTTTTTGATCTTTGTGTTTAATTCAAATCTTTAGTAAAGTACAAACACTTTGACAATAATAAGAACGATGCTCTTTACATATTTGTGCTGGATTTTGTACGATGGATGTGGTCCCGGAAGTCATATTTCCCGTGTTACTTCTGTTTGAGACATACAATGTAGTGTATGTCTTTTGTATATTCAACCCGTGGTATTTGATTTTGTGTTGAATTCATATCTTTAGTAAAGTATAAACAATTTTATAGTATCAATAAGCGATGACCTTTACATATTTGTGCTGAATTTGTGGGATGGATGTAGTCCCGAAAGTCATATTTCCCGTGTTACTTCCGTTTGAGACTTGGGCTATGTCTCGTGTTTATTTAACCCGTGGTATTTGATTTTGGGTTGAATTCATTTATTTAGAAAATTATAAACACTTGTATATGATCAATAGCGATGTCCTTTACATATTTGTACTGCATTTGTAAGATGGATGTGGTCCCGGAAGTCATATTTCCAGTGTTATTTCCGTTGCAGATATGGTGTTTGTCTTGGGTATTCAACCCGTGGTATTTGATTTTGGTATGAATTCGTGTCTTACGTAAAGTATGAACACTTTTATAGTATCAATAGCGAAGACTTGTACATATTTATGCTGGATTTGGGAGATGGATGTGGTACCGGAAGTCATATTTTCCCGTGTAACTTCCGTTTGAGACTTGGTGTATGTCTTGTAAATATTCAACCGTGGTGTATTTGATTTCATGTTGACTTCATGTATTTAGTAAATTATAAACATTTGTATAAAATCATTAATGATGGCCTTTGAAAATTGGTTCGGACGTTTTGAGCTGGAAGTGGTCCCGGAAGTCATTTTTCCGTGTTACTTCCGTTTTGAGACTGTGTATATTCAAACCGTGGTATTTGATTTAAGGTTGAATTCACGTCTTCAGTAAAGTATAAACACTTTTATAATATTAATAGCGTGGATGTTCCTTGAATATTTGTGCGGAAATTTTGAGTTGGAAGTGGTCCCGGAAGTCATATTTTCCGTTTTACTTCCGTTTGAGACTTGGTGTATGTCTTGTAAATATTCAACCGCTGGTATTTGATTTCACGTTGATTTTATGCAATTAGTAAATTATAAATACTTATATAAGATCAATAATGATGTCCCTTGAATATTTGTTCGGACGTTTTGAATTGAAAATGGTCCCGTAAGTCATTTTCCCCGTGTTACTTCCGTTTGAGACACAGTATATGTCTTGTGTATATTCAACTTGTGGTTTTTGATCTTTGTGTTTAATTCAAATCTTCAGTAAAGTACAAACACTTTGACAATAATAAGAACGATGCTCTTTACATATTTGTGCTGGATTTTGTACGATGGATGTGGTCCCGGAAGTCATATTTCCCGTGTTACTTCTGTTTGAGACATACAATGTAGTGTATGTCTTTTGTATATTCAACCCGTGGTATTTGATTTTGTGTTGAATTCATATCTTTAGTAAAGTATAAACAATTTTATAGTATCAATAAGCGATGACCTTTACATATTTGTGCTGAATTTGTGGGATGGATGTAGTCCCGAAAGTCATATTTCCCGTGTTACTTCCGTTTGAGACTTGGGCTATGTCTCGTGTTTATTTAACCCGTGGTATTTGATTTTGGGTTGAATTCATTTATTTAGAAAATTATAAACACTTGTATATGATCAATAGCGATGTCCTTTACATATTTGTACTGCATTTGTGAGATGGATGTGGTCCCGGAAGTCATATTTCCCGTGTTACTTCCGTTGCAGACATGGTGTTTGTCTTGGGTATTCAACCCGTGGTATTTGATTTTGGTATGAATTCGTGTCTTACGTAAAGTATGAACACTTGTATAATATCAATAGCGATGAGTTTTACATATTTGTGCTTGATTGGTAAAATGGATGTGGTCCCGGAAGTCATTCTTGCCCGTGTAACTTCCGTTGAAGACTTGGTGTATGTCTTGTAAATACATTTTGTATTCAACCCGTGGTGTTTGATTTCATGTTGATTTCATGTATTTAGTAAATTATTAACACTTGTATAAAATCAATAATGATGACCTTTGAATATTTGTTCTGTCGTTTTTAGTTGTAAGTGGTCCCGCAAGTCATATTAACCGCGTTACTTCCGTTTGAGACATAGACTATGTCGTGTGTATATTCAACCCGTGGTATTTGATTTTGATTTGAATTCATGTATTAAGTAAATTATAAACACTTGTAAAAGATCAATAATGATGTCCCTTGAATATTTGTGCGGAAATTTTGAGTTGGAAGTGGTCCCGGAAGTCATATTTTCCGTGTTACTTCCGTTTGAGACATGGACTATGTAGTGTGTATATTCAACCCGCAGTATTTAAATTTGGGTTGAATTCATGTCTGTAGTGAGTTATAAACACTTGTATAATATCATAACTTTCCTTACCAGAATTTTCGTTTTTGTTTCACCTGTTACGGGTTTTGTATGACTTTGGTGGTCTTCGTGCAGGAACTGAAAACGTCCTGAATGCCTTCACATTTAAAAATCGTAGAAATATTTAGCTCCACTTTATTTGATATTAATTATGTTGCAATTGACTTGTGTATGCCCATTAAATATATAATTTCATGTTTTATTAAGCGCTCAAGGTAATGACTGTATTCTCCTTTGCTTTTGGTTATAATGTAAAATTGTTAGCGGTAATCATCATCAGTGCCTGGAAGATGACAGTGATTTCGATATTGGAAGATCTTAGGAGGGATGCCAATCAAAGTTTAGAAACATCAATGGACACAATATTGATCCTAGGATACAAGGAAAAACAAGGGAAAACCCCCAAGAATGCTGTAACATATCACTAAAACCAATGGCCACCAATGGAAATGATCTAAAGAATATCAGAACCCATTTCACAAAGCTCTCCGCTGGTCCTAGGACTCATTGAAACACATGGAAAAGCCCAAGAATGTTATAAGACATGACCATGTACAACAAGAAGTACATTTATTTCAAGGTATGTGCATTGGATTTATGTAATTTATACTTCATAACACAAAGTCCTTAAAAAACCATTCATAGATGACTGCACTTGAAAAATGAAAAAGCAGAATTATGTAAATACTCTACAAAACGTTTTCATTAATTAGGTATACAGAATCAAATGGGATTACCTCGTGCAGCCTGTTGCCCAGCTTTGGATGAGACCGCTTTCCGCCATTTCATTTACCTTGAAGTGATACCTACATATCTGTTCATAAGAGGTACAATCAAGTTGGTCTGTAAGTAATCAATTTAACCTGATATCAGGTATTTGGTAATAATAAACCCATAATCAATAAATGTCAATTTATACCTTATAATAATCAATTCTAATATCTTCAACACCATTGTATGTGATTTTGTTTCTTTTTGCTAAAACACAATCTTTTAAACATTTTGCTAAATTTCTTATCTTCAACAGTGAAACAGGAAACCGATGTCTTTACGAGACGACATTCAGAGGAATATTGCATCAATGTCTCCCTCACATACAATTTATGTCCTTTAAGACTGATGTTTGTCACAAGTGTGAATTCTTCAGGAATCGCATACAGAAGGTATAACAATGATAAGTTGATTAACTTAAATTGCTATGAAACATGCATGGATATTGATAATGTCATAATACTTCCTTGAAAGTTATTACAGAAACGGACACGTTGGACGCCACTACAGACTTTGCTGACCCCATTTCATTAGCTCAAATAGACAGAGATTATTACAGAGAAAGGTGTCCGGCTATTAAATGTTCCTAATGTTCCAGCTTCCCTAGACCTCAGTGATATCCACTACACCTTTGATATCGATGTTGCCCAGAGGGCAAACTGTACACCGATATATCCTTTGGATGGCTGTAACGTATTAATGTATTTGTACCATTTCATGACCCTCTAGAGCACCACAGAGACCCTAGAATAATTTGGTATTTGTTTTTGTGTTGAATTCATGTCTTTAGTAAAGTATAAACACTTTTATAGTATCAGTAGCGAAGACTTGTACATATTTATGCTGGATTTGGGAGATGGATGTGGTACCGGAAGTCATATTTTCCGTGTAACTTCCGTTTGAGACTTGGTGTATGTCTTGTAAATATTCAAACCGGTGGTATTTGATTTCATGTTGACTTCATGTATTTAGTAAATTATAAACATTTGTATAAAATCATTAATGATGGCCTTTGAAAATTGGTTCGGACGTTTTGAGCTGGAAGTGGTCCCGGAAGTCATTTTTCCGTGTTACTTCCGTTTTGAGACTGTGTATATTCAAACCGTGGTATTTGATTTAAGCAATATTAAATTTTTTTTCAAGATTGTGATTGTTTGATTTGTGAGAGATGGTCCCGGAAAAGTCATATTTTCCGTTTACTTCCGTTTGAGACTTTTTTATTTTCAATTGTATATGATTCATGTTTTTAATGTGTATATTTTTATGAATTGTGTGTATTTGATTTTTGATTTACTAAATTAAGTTTAAAAATATTATGTAAATTTGATATAATATGTAATATTGATCAGTTTTGATTTGACATATTTTGTTTTGAAGTCTGTATAAAATCAGTTTCCAATTTCAGCTGAAATGTCATTTTCCCGTGTCATATTTCAACCATTTATTAATTGTATGTATTTTTTGTGTATATTAAACATTTGTTTTTGTTGTTGTTATATGTAAATTAAAATGTTTTATATCATTATATCATCATAAACGTGATTTTTACATATTTGTGCTGGATTTTGTGATTTTTGTTGTTTTGGAAGTCATTGTTCCCGTGAGTAATTTTTACGTTTGAGATATGTCTTGTATATTCAACCCGTGGTATTTGATTTTTGATGTTGATTTCATGTATTTATTAAATAATAAAATTTATATTAAATCAATAATGATGTCCCTTTAATATTTTTTGTTTTTGATGATGTTAACGTTCATATTTCCCGTTTACTTCCGTTTGAGACATTTTTTTCTTGTGTTATTGTATGATCCGTGTTTTGATATTTGTTGAATTCAATTCTTATAAGTATATTGTAAAACATTTGATATTTCAATAACATGTCCTTTACATATTTGTGCCCTGATTTTGTGATGATGTGGTCCCGGAAGTCATATTTTCCATGTTACTTCCGTTGAGACTTGGTGTATGTCTTGTATAATATTCAACCCGTGGTATTTGATACATTTAATTGATTCATGTATTTTATATTAAAATTTGTATAAATTTTACAATTTAGTAATAGCAATAAAATGGATGTGGTCCGGAAATGTCCATTTATTCCGTGTACTTCCGTTGCAGACTTGGATTGATAAAGGTGGTCCTGGAAGTCATATTTTCTTGTAGCTTCCGTATGAGACTTGGTGTATGTCTTGTAAATGTAATTCAACCTGTGTATTTGATTTTTCATGTTTGTTTTAATGTATTTAGTAAAATTTAGAAACAGATTGTATCATAATCAAATAATGATGTCCTTTGAATATTTGTCGGACGTTTTTGAATTTGAAAATGGTCCCGTAAGTCATTTTTCCTGTGTTAACTTCCGTTTGAACCAGTGTGTATGTTGATGTATTTTCAACTTGTGGTATTTGATTTTAGTGATTTTTCAATTATGTCTTATTAAAGTATATAAACACTTATCATAATATCAATAAGCTGATGATCCTTTACATATTTGTGCTATGGATTTGTGAGATGATTGGTGTCTTCCGGATGGTATATTTTTCCGTGTTATGCTTCCGTCATGATCATGTGGTGTATGTCTTCTGTAAATATTCAACGCATGGCTATTTGATTTCACGTTGACTTTATGCAATTAGTAAATTATAAATACATTATGATAAGAAAACAATATGATTGTCCTTTAAATATTTGTTTAGACGTTTTGAGTTGGTCAAGTGGTTCCGGAAAGTCATTATTTCCCGGGTAACTTCCGTTTGTAGAATTGGTGTATGTCTTGTTAATATATTCTTCTTGTGGTATTTGATTTCATGTTTTTCATGTATTTAGTAATTATAAACAATTTCTTTACTTAATCAATAGTGATGTCCTTTGAATATTTGTTTGGGACGTTTTGAGTTGGAAGTGGATTACCGGAAGTCATTTTTTCTGTGTTACTTCCGTTTTGAGACTTTGTGTATATTCAAACCGTTCGTATTTGATTTAAGGTTGAATTCACGTCTTCAGTATAAAATTTTTGTAATATTAATAGCGATGTGCCATTTCCACATATTTGTGCTGGATTTGTGAGATGAATGTGGTCCGGAATGTCATATTTTCCGTGTTACTTCGTTTGAGACTTGGTGTATGTCTTGTAAATATTTCAACCGCTGGTATTTGATTTCACGTTGATTTTATGCAATTAGTAAATTATAAATTACTTTATATATCAATAATGATGTGTTATGGAATATTTGTTCGGACGTTTTGAGTTGGAAGCGGTCCCGGAAGTCATTTTTCCCGTGTAACTTCCGTTTGAAAACACAGTGTTATCTTGTGGAGTATATTCAACTTGTGGTATTTGATTATGTGTTCAATTCATGTCTTAAGTAAAGTATAAACACTATCATAATATCAATAAGGATATCGTATACATATTTGTGCTAGATTTTGAGATGGATGTGGTCCCTGAAGTCATATTTTCCGTGTTACTTCTGTTGCAAATACTTGGGTTCATAATTATCAATAAACGATGTCCTTTACATATTTGTGCCTTGATTTGTGTTACTTCCGTTTTGAGACATGGTGTATTCAAACTTGGTATTTGATTTTAAGTTGAATTCATGTACATTTTTTTGTATTCTCGTGAATTTTATACTACACTGAATAAGATCAATAATGATGTCCTTTGAAAATTTATGCCGAAATTTTTGAGTTGGAAGTGGTCCCGGAAGCCATATTCCCGTGTTACTTCATGATATACAGTTGATGTACAATATCAATAACAATGAGTTGCATATTTGTAACCATGTGCTGGATTTTTTAGTGATAAAGAAGGTTCTAGCCGCATTTTTTCCAGTGTTACTTCCGTTGATAACAAATGTCTTTGACGTAGTGGTGCTGCCAAGTTACTGTGATAAAGAGATGGTGCTGGAATTCACATTTCTCATGTTACTTCCATTTGAACACTTGTATACGATTAATAACAATTTCTTTGATATATTTATGCTGGATGTGTGAGATGTACCATGATTATGCCGGAAGTGATATTTCCGATGTTACTTCCGTTGGAGACGTGGTTTATGTCTTGTGTATATTCAACCGTTGTGGTTTGATTTTGAGTTGACTTCATGTTTTTAATAAATTATGTAACACTTGTATAATATCAATAACCTCATATTTGGATGATGTGAGATTTGTGTGATTGAGGTGGACACGTGGCGGTTTGGTCATATTTGTGTATCATGTATCTTAAACACATGGGATTTGATTATTGGTTGAAGTAGTAAACACTTGTATAATATCAATAACGATGTCTTTTTTTTTTTTCGCCATTTTGAGATGTATTTGTGAGATAGAGGGCGGTTCCGGAATTCGAAGTCGTAATACCCTTGCAAAGATGTGGTCTATGTAGTGTGTATATGCCGGAGATTTTGCTTCGATATACTTTCTAGATGAATCAAAAGTCTGTTTCCCGTATAGTGATTCCAAAACTCCAGTCTGAACTTTAAATGTTGAGTTATGCAGTACTTTGCTTGTAGATTTCCCAATTCAGGTAGCTCACATGAAGTGCACGTTTGAAATAAACGAAGATCTGGGGTTTATTTGAGTCCTGCCTGAATTTACATTAAATATTGCAAACCCGACATTTTTTTTTTATGGGATCTTAGGAATTTCATATACATATATTGGCACTGGGAAATTCTAATGTCATATTCATACGGGGGTGACGCCAAATGAGAATATTGTTTATTTTGTACACGAATCCAATTTTTTGCAGACAAAAACGAGTTTTCAGATTAACTAAATTTATTAAATATGTAAAAAGCACAGTTGTGTTAGATTTTCACTTTTTTCGAACAAAATTCAAATTTCATTTACAGAAATGAATTTTGTGTAGACAAAAATGAATTTTGTTTTTTCTGTGGTGGAAACTAATTGTGATATTACGCCAAGTATTTCTGTGTGACCATAGTGATCAGTGTACTATCAATCGCTGGTGACTTCACCGCCAAGTATACTGTAAAACCATTTTTTATATTTGTTTAATAGTGGTGACTTATATCCTGCAGTAAGTATACATTGTAAAAAATTCCTAACATTTAAACTGGAAACAAGTAAACTGAGTATTTTTATCCCCCACTTAGTATTCAGTTGGGTAACCATTTATCAGTTTTACAGCTGGTCCTTCTTCCATTCAATTCCTCATCCGACATGATTTGTTTCTACCGCTTCTTTATTTTCATGAATGCCATCATCTCAAAAGTATACTGTAAAGTCTATTGTCGCCAAATCATTGTAACACAGTTGACTACAGCTGGTGATCCCTTCGAAAGTATACTTTATAATATTACCTGTGATCAACAAGTCAGTTTTGACTTTGACCCCAAGTTTGGACGTAACCATCAAAGTAGCTATAGTATTACAGCTGTGACTTTCAAAGTTTGTAACCATCGTGATCAGTTCTGCTACTGGTGACTTCCCGCTTACCATAGATATGTAGTTACCATAGATTATTATGATAGTTTACCATAGATATGTAATTACCATAGATAATTAGTTACCATAGATATGTAGTTACCATAGATATGGTTATGTTACCATAGATATGTATTGTTGGTTACCGATACTTTGTAATTAGTTTCCATATAGTTTACCCATACCAATAGTTCCATTGATATGTAGTTACCATCGGTATGTATTACCATGATATGTAGTTACCATCGATATATGTAGTTACCATAGTATGTAGTTACCATAGATATTTAATTACCATGTATGTTTACCATCGGTATGTAGTTACCATAGATATGTAAGTTACCATAGATATGTAGTTACCATAGATATTAAACCAGTTTTACCATAGATATGTAGTTACCATAGATATGTATTACCATAGATATGTAGTTACCATAGTACTGTATGTATTTACCATAGATATGTAGTTACCATCGGTATGTAGTTACCATAGATATGTTTTTACCATCGGTATTATGTAGTTAAGGTTACCATAGATATGTAGTTACCACACCATGTATGTAATTACTATAGATATATGTACTTACTATAGATATATATTTACACTTGCTAGGCTTGTTCACTATACGCTAATACAAGCCGATTTTGTTTACCATAATATAATATGCATGGTAACAGTGAACTTTATGAAGCTTTCTAATGCGTATGAAAATGTTTTGTATGCAACTAAAGATGTACTTTTTTTTAAAAAAAAAACACATGGCTTTTGTTTACATTAATTGACGCAAAATTACGTGTATATTGTTGTTTTTCATAGAGTTTTGGGAAAATGTAAAACAATATAGACATGTTTTACTATATTTATATATGATACAACATTTTTTTAAATTAACAATTGTATTTCTTAACGAAAAAAAAAAACCGACCGGGGCGACGTGCAGTGCTTTTAAATTTTTTGTTACAAAATGATGGGTAGTTTTCAAATAATGTAAACCTTGCTACCAATCATTACCTAAAATTGTTTCTGTGTTCGTCCTACGAATTGAGTCTTTGGGGTTCATATAGCGTGAGACCTTCTGACCTTGAGGTCATAGATTTTGTAGTATAAACATATCCTCTTGTATCTTTGTTTCTTTGAGAATTTGTAAACCTTGATTATGAAATTTAATTTTAACTCCGCCGAAGAATTTTTTAGCAGAGTTCTTACTCGAAAATCTGACACTTTTTCTCTTTTCATCAAAGTGATTTTTCACCCTTTTGCGTAGCAAATATTTTTTGGTAATACATACCTTATATATTTAGAAACTTCAGATCAACAAACTTTTTCAAATTTTTTGTAAGAAAGAAATTGGTGTTTTCACATTAATATACGTTACCATAGCAACCGAAATTTTGTGACTTTTTACAAAAAAAAAGTAAAGTTTCTTACATTTATAACTCTTAATGACAATGAAAGTAGTGTATTTAGATGTCAATTTATCAACCCTAACAATCAAAGTATGTGTTATTGCAGAATGGGTTAAAAATGTTTATATATTGAATGCCATAATTTCAATTTTGATTTATGAATAATGGCCATGGTTCACAAATAAAATTAAAAACCGATGATTTTTGAAAATTCTTAAATAGTGTTTCACCTCTCTTATGCTTCATTCCTAGAGAAAGTTTGTTTCTATATTTAACAGGTTGGTGATTCTTTTACCTTTCGTATTAATTTGCATGAGAGAACGTGGTACAGAATTGGTAATCAAATCATTTCATCTTTTGCCGTAAAAAAATTTGTTACCATGGCAACACAAAATATAAACTACGGACAAATTCAATTATTACACTGATGGTCAACCATTTTTCACGACGGCTTCCAGTTGATGCTATAAATATCGAAGAAAAAAAAATGTAATGTGTTGGCATAAACATCGTTGGTTGTTGACATGTTCAACTGGTTTCATATTATTAAATTATTTTATATTCATACTCAGATCATTTCAATTTTATTTTTTTGAACTTCCAAAAACCAACATATATAACCTGGTTATGTCATTGTAGCAAGCTGCTTACAAATATTTATCAAAGATGTTTAGATATTATATATCTAAATAATATATCTTGGCTACAGTCGTACACAATGAAAAAATGCCAATGCGGTACTACCTCATAGTATACTGCAGTATATTTGTAAGTACCTTGACCAACATAGTGGTAGAATGTTGCTCAGATTTCTTTAGTTTACTCCACACAAAGTGATATCAATATCCATCAAGGACATATAAATGAGATACAGAGTAAAAAGAGTAGCAAGATCAGCCTTTTGTTTCTGTTCGCTTGTGTCAAATTTAGTGAAATCGCTATTCACCTTGTACATGTATCTCATATATAATGTTGCCCATTGTTTTTTTTTTTTATAGACCAAAACGCACTAATTATATATGTACCGTATATATCTGATAGAAATACAACACGCCATCTCTATAAATCATTTTATATTCTGACTCTGGATGTGGTTACTATGGCCAGTTCTATATATGTCCTTGATCGCCTACAAAAAAAGCACAATCTCTCATATATATACAAATGTATATATACCTTTATATATACAAGTGTATTATTATATATTATGGTAGAAGCCCCTTAATTGTTGACGTCTCAGAGTATACATCTAATAATACCAATTTGCCAAAAAGAAGCTATGGAAAAACATCGCTACCATATATGTGTATATGTGATGTATACCTTGATCCATATTGTAGATACCATGTAATGTTGCTCGCAAAAACTGTCTATATTGTTAGGGCTTTTTTTAATATTCTTTTTTTGTCTATATATTTGGCAAAAATAAAGAAAGAAGCCTTATGATATATATGGCAGGTGTTTTAGAGGACTACATGTAATGCACATACCTTGTGTGTTATTGACTCTTGACCAACATTGCAGATACACTATCAGTACAGTGTTTGTCATACATGTGTATATGTGATATGTAGTCTTGGACTCATATTGGTAGATACACTGTCATGACCAATATTTGTAGATACATGTGTGGTGTCTATGTACATTATATATATGTGTGCTTACTCTCTTGAACCATATCTGGTTTATACAAGTGCAAATGATTCTACAAACAATGCATAATGTAATATGTGCTTAAATTTATGTATTGTTTGTGTTGAATACATAATTACACACTGCCGTGTCCTTATACATGCGGATATGTTTTTATGTATATAAACCATAATTCACTATATGTAGATGCACAGCAATGACTTATACAACATGGTATATGATCTTAATGTCCCTTGACCGCATTATTGTTGATACGACGGCAGTGTCTGCAGTCAGATCATGTGTATCTATGTCTTGACCATATTGTAGATACACAGCAGATAAGTCAACAGATATAATGTGTGTGTTTTATGCACCTATTGTGCTACTGACTACCACAGTACAGCTATTGGTAGAGGAGCGTACACAGCAGAAATCAAACAGATAAATGCTCCTAAGTGTGTGGTCTACACCTCGGGGTAGCTTTATTTGTGTTATGTACTTGACCATATTGTAGATACACTGTGTGTCTATACATGTAATAGTATGTTTTATGCATATGACCATATTGTAGATAAACTGCTGTGATCTACACATGAATGATACGCTGCATTGCATGTCACACACATTTATCATATATGATTCATATCATTTGCCATATATGAATGTTATGTCTTGACCATATTTACAGTATCTACATGATAAGCATGTGCATTGCATGTAATTATGTCTTATTCAGAATTGGTAGACACACTTAATCGCGAGTGCCTACCTGTATATATGTTATGTATTGTCATACACATCTATGTGGTCTTTGTTTAAGTCATACTTGTGTATGTGAGAAACAAATTCCAAAGAATTGACTTCACTTTTACTACATGTGCACTTTTTTGATTATAGCTATAGAATAAATCCACATAACATTGACTATCTGAACATTGTTTTCGAGACATATGCTCTTTTTACAAATGATTGTGCTAAAGATAAAAAAAAGTGTATTAATTTCAACAAGAAACAATTCAAAAAATCATATATGATCTAATTTTAATAAAGTGAGCGCGTGAAAGCAGACAGACACGATGAAAATGCTCTGAGTCTCATTACAGGGTTATGTTAAATACATCTGACCCCCTTATTCCAAATTGTATATTTTCAAATTAAACTTCTCCTCTACATTGTGGATCGTGAACATACAGCTACATTATTTAACGCCTCAATCTTCTTTTTCTGAGACAAATTTCATCAGTATCACTATCATCTATCAAAGAGCGATTAATATTTTAACATTGTGTGTCACTTAGAATACCATTCAAGATGACGAACTTTTACAGGCAAAATATGATTCGTAATCCATTTTGTATCTCCTCAACCTGCCTCTAATGTTTGCCCTGATCTCTTGCCCATCATAAAAACCATAAGTTGCCGTTGTATTCGATGTTAGCATTTAAATGCATAGTGCAGTATAAAAGAGAATGAGTATATATAGAGATTCAGCTTGAGGCATATTTGTAGCAGATTGATCAGAAACTGCATTATTAATGTTTGTAATTTTTTAGTGCAAATAAGTGACATTGTATGTGATCGAATCTTTGATATCACGATTTAAGATGATCATGACTTTTATTGAGATACTGCAACTTTTCATCTGTATACATGAGTCTACAATGTGATAGAGTATGATATTCTGTGAAATTGGTAGCTATCATAGAAAGGTCGTCATTATCTAAATTGATTGGTATGCTCGTGCACACTTCCGACTATATAATGATTAAACATGAGTCTATCCAAATTAGCGACGACACTTTTGATAGTATTGCTAAAAAAATGTAGAACTTTGTAGTTAGTTTGTCTGTAGATCCCCCCTTTAAATTTCAAGATTATATGAATTCCATTTGTTTTCATTTAGTCAACTAAGAACCATTTGCCTTAACTTGCTAAACCTGTAGAGATATTGAGCATTGAGAATGAGACGCACAGCCGTGCCATCCGCGATCCTGGAGGACATTGTCTTCAGATGTGTTATCTTGCTAAGATTCAAATTCATCACAAGTTTAAAATTTGATGACGAATCATATTTTTTGAAAAAAAAATTATATATAAAAAAATGATCTGTGTCGATTATTAGAATATCTTATGTCTAGACTAATCTAATTATAGTTTTTGTCATGTGACACTTGGATCGTTTATTGTCCATTACTTAGTAATCAGTAATTTTAGTTGCGAACGTAATGTTGATAGTTAATCATGGCTTTACTCAATCCACAAAATATTTGAAGTTAATCTGTATGGGTAATTATACTCTACGTGAAATATGCGGCGTATTATATATCTGTATCATAACTGCGGTTAGTTTTTTTTAGTATTGTACTACGGACTATTGGTATGAACATGCTTAGTCTTTATGTATATATGTGCTATTATAGTTTCGTATTGCGTATATTGAGTACTAAAAAAATATATTACGATGAGTGCGTTACTGGCTTATTACGGTACTATGTTATGTTTACGACTATTTTTGTGTGTATAGGAAACTTCGCCATCAGTGGTTCCAGGCCCTATAGCTTGACACGCCAGATGCACCTACGTATCATGTTTGTACATGTGTCCACGCCTTACGTACCAGTAGATCTACATGTACTAATAGTCCTGATAACACATAAACTCATGCTAATTAGCCCTGTCCTCTCTGTGAAATTACTGACAGTTAAGTCCACTGGCAAAAGATGTTGTCTCTAAGTCAAATCAAATTATAACAATTAAAGCTATAAACAATGCCCGGGCCACCATAAGAACAATAATCGGCCACAGTTGGTTGATCTTCAAGTTACATGCTAACATGTTAGATATGCAATAGTCCAGCGCGGAAATCCCCGCGTTACTATCAAATAGTTTTATGATATAATATATATATGTCGTCGGCAGCATTTAATTTCTAGCTGAATTACATTTAATTTTATGGAATATCAGTCAATGAAAATTCACTGTTACGTCACATTTTTAGCGTTAAGAAGTTACGTAGCAGCTTTTGTGAACTGCTAAAATTGTGCCGAATTATCCTGTGTTCTGGTAAAGTCGTGGGCACAGGTTGTGAAAACGATCAACGTCAAAGTCGTGGGGGACTCGAGCAAGTTTCGTGGATGCATATGTTGATTTATGGAGTCGTTGTATTGTTAATATGGTATGTTATGAATGATAAATTTGTGTATATTGTTCAGTATTTTCCTGACTTTCATCGTATCTATAAGTTATGCCAGATTGGTGAGAAAAAATGGTTAAAACTGACCACATATTGCTATGTATCGCGTAAAACCACACATCACACGTACTTTTTAGATGAAATCTTTGTTTTTGAAAAAAATGTTTGTAGATATTGCAAGATAAATATAAAATTGGGATACTAAGTTATCAACAGTATGAAGTTCAAGCATTATTTTTCAGTACTTTTTGATTAGCAAGGGATTCCATATCGGGTCCGTGCACTGAATGTTACGCCGACAGAAAGACGACGTCATCAATTTAAAATGTTCCGTTTTTCAGTCTGCATACTTTTTTAAACTCAATAAAACATCATGAAGACATTGTTAAATGAAAATTTTTTAAGAACACAAAATATTACTTGTTATCTCTAGTTTTAGCAGATATAATCAGTATCTCGATAGCTCCTAAAATAAGGGAGTTATGACGATTTGTTCAACACCGACACGTTATTGGCGTAGTTTGGCGTATCTGGGAGTTCAAGGGGTTTTAAAAATTGTAGATGTGGAAAAACGGCGTATAGAAAACTTGGCCCCTCCGTTTTTCAAAAACAATTACAATGTCTTAAAGCAATCTCACCTTGCTGTGACATGTTTAAAACTTTCAAAGATTTACTTTCCAATGGATGATTGACTATTTTTTTCTATTCAAACTGGAGGCATAGATCTACTTCTTAATGTAAATAATTGTTTGAAATTGTCTATTTAACCCGTAATTCATCTTAAATGGTATCGCGATTGAGTATTATCTCACACTCCAAAGGTCTTACACAAAACTGTAAATAATGTTTTCAACTTAATTTACTATACTTTGTGCTAATCAGTATTGTTCCATGAGTAGGCCACTGCCAGGATGTAAGTCTTACACTCATGGTAAATAAATTCTCTGGAAGAAACTTTACACCACAAGATTTGGAAAGTTACTTCATGGTAAATAATGACCTAATATACTCTACTTCCAATTTGTGTGACATGGCAGTTCCTGGTTAAAATTGGGAATGACTTAGGACTTATTGTATCCAGTTATTTCACACTCTAAAGTTGTACTGACTCAAAAATAATGAGGCATAGTTTTGTTTTGGTGTTACCTTTGTCCAAATAATGAGGCTTTATATACTTTACTCTAAAGTATGGATGACACGTGTTTCCATATGCACCACATTTTAAACAACAATTAATTTCCTATAATCCAAATGTTTTTACTGTCATGGGAAATATGGTAAATAATTTGGCTTTTTCTCCTAAGTCTGACAACGTAAATTCTTTCAAACAATGTACGGCTGCGCATTTCTTTCTTTTTCTGATTAATAAATACTTTATTCTGAAGTTTCATATGGTAAATAATGAGGCTAGTTCCATAACTCCAATAGTCCTTACTGTATTCATTGGTTTAATTCAATCAAATTTTTAAGAACAGGAAAGCTATAGACTGCCAATGATGATTTATCATCATTCAATAAGAAATTCTTGTTATATAACTGGGCATCGATTTGGTTTATTATGTAAGGTCAATAATTTTATTGCTGTAAAACTTTTTCCAGGCTGCCAATTTAATCCTCATTGAAATATGGGCTAAGATGACTTACTCCATGGCAATTCTTACTAGAAAATAATGGTCTTAGTTTATACTTTCTCATTATATATGGTTACTAGGCATTAGTGATGTATTGTTCACAGAAATCCTCCGACATTTAGCATAGATCTTTAGACTTTATTTCAAAGAAAACACTCAACATGGAAAATAATATGCAAAGGCATTATTACTGCTACAAAATGTAACAAAGTATTACCTAATGAGTTGAACAATATACAATGTTTAGTTCTGTAACAATATCAAATAATTCATCTTCCATAACCAAGTCTATTTAATTAGGCAATAGTACACTGTACTAAAATTGAAGCACTCACTCTAAATTGAGGCTTTATAAAGCTCTAATTTTATTACAACATGTATAAAATTTTAACTTAGTTATATGAAAAATCTTACATGGTAAATTAAGGCTTAGTAATGTATAGAAAAAATTCAAAGACATTTCAATAGAATGCAGGGATTCTTTCCAAACATTTGTTCAAATGACTCATGGTAATTAATGAGATACAAATTGTTTCTTAACACTACAGCTCGAAAAGTCCCTCTCTAATGGACATGCAAACAACAAATTAACGAGATTTTAGAAAAGAATTAGCTAAACTAACAGTTCAGAGGCATTAGTTTTGTCCCTCTATGATTGTCTTGTAAATCAAACTGAAAATCATGACCTTGAAGTACGAGGAAATTGAAGTATACTCCAAATAATCACGATAATGGTATCTAATATCCTATGTTGTTGCCATGTAAAGTTCTATAATACAACCAACAAGGAATTAATATAATTACATGACAATTGTCATCTTTTTCAGACAGACCGTCTTCTTACACGGTCAATTCCAAGATTTCTGCGTTAATACTTATCTTCAAAATTTCATTTTAGAGTATGTTTATAAAATTCTTGTTGCTTCATTTGCATTAAATGTTTTTTATGGTTCTGTATTGAGCTTCATATCCTTTCATCCTCTTTCGACTGTACATGCTCATGATCTGAATGAGATTTAGTATACATAATTTGTATCCCAAACATTTATGATTTAGCTTTGGTATTGTAGTTGATGAATTGTTAGTGTTGTCATCAAAAAGAAGGTCCTAAATCCTAAAAATTATGGTTGCTATGGCTCTACGATGAAAAAATGTTACTACCAAGGATTAATTGAGGCTTGTAAATTCTCAAATTTTACATAATGCAAGTTTTTCAGAAGTAAACGTCATTATGTTGTAATTCTTTCTTAGCAAAACTATGAAAATACATATTCATCTCCGATAAGTGCAATTACGTTTGGTAAACAGAACATGCATTGCTTACAATAATCAAATTAATGTGAAACTGTGTATTATCGTTATCTAATCCAACTAATCTGCGTTTTCACTTCATTCAATCCCCAAATCACTATACCCCCCATACTGTCCTTCATATACTTAATTTTTCGTCCTAAAAAATTTGATTCATCGTTTTTTTGATTGTCTAACATATATCATCTTCTCTACAAATGCAAATTGGCTTTGTCCCATACCATTTCCATCCACGATTTCTCTACCCAACCCATGAGGCTTAAAGTAAAGGTCTAAAGACCACACGTTTTAACTCATGAAACAAATTACCAAGTGTATATACCTTTGTACCCAAATTATTTCATAGCTCACGTGCCTTGGTTCCTCGTAAAGTGGGCAATGGCTATTCACGAATCCAGGAGGTTACAAGCGATTTAATAATGACTTTTTTTAAACGGGCTCCATCTTGGACACCTCTGAAATATTAGCCTACTTTTAATCCATCAGACTTTTTTTCCTCAGAAATATATGTTTTTCAAAACGTATAATCTATTAAAAACGAAAAGTTCAAAAACTTATTATAATACAAAAGGAAATTAAAATGCATTGTTTTAATAAGGGTTCTTGATATGATTTAAGATAAATGACTTTAATACAAATAATTTTTAATAATGCTGAATTTATCAATTAATTTAATTGTGAATATAAAATGTAATGGCTTTTCAAGACTTCCATGCAAACCCAACGCAATTAAAAATACATACGAAAATGAAATTGTTGCAACGTTTGATAGAAAGGCTAAAATGTATTAAACATTGTATTAGAATTCAGACTTTCTAAAAAAATTTTTTTTTTCACTCAAAAAATTATTTTAAATGTTAAAACATTCCTCATATACAATTGATTTAAAAAACAAAAAGAAGATGTTAGACAGAAAGATATGTTTCTTATAATTAATTGGATACAGAAACTCTGTGAAATATTTATTAAGTTAATTATCCTCATTAAATATGTTATTTTAAAATATTCTAACTAATGTAAAGAAAAACTGATGGAAATGAAATGGAGAAGAATGTCATTATTTGATAAAACATACCTTTAACAGGTTTTAATTTAATAAGATCCCCAACAAAAGCACAAACAATTAATTATATACTTCCAAGAAAAGGCTAAATAAGCCAAACTTTTTTCCATATCAAAAATAAACAACAAAAAATATAAAGTGGCCTACGTACCTCGGTGTCCTCCTGTCTCCTCGTGTCTGTCCACAAAGGACAACCCCGGCTATATTTATACCATGATAGTAAAAAAACGACCTGGTGTACGATTTCTGACGTCATTAGTCAGATTTATTTATAGATAATACTATGCCTCGTCAGCAGACGACAGGTATACGTATACTTAACTGTAAACAAACGACTAGGATTTTTTTTACAGACGTAAACCTACGACCTGGTACGTTTACACATTGACACAGACGAGCGGATTGGGGTAATAATGTAATGATATTCCAGTTAAGCAATACGGTTTATAATGATGTTACACAGTAATTGATCTATATACGTGTGTGTAAGGTGTCAGCTAGTAAACAATACAAATATAACTTACATTAAAATGTCTTATTTTATATGACAAAAATTTTGATAATTAGCACCCTTTATGTATTCTGACCGTATTATTGCAATAATTTATTTATCGGTAAATACTATACATTTTAGCCCGAGGTGACTGATATCAGGTCAAGGGCTGATAAAGGGTGCGATATCAAAATTGACATATCATAACCTTTTTATCAACATTTTGAAAAAGATCCCTCATCTCTTTTAAATTTTAACAATTTAAAAACATGTATTAAAACGTATTGATCGACCGATATTCCACTGGTCATAATAGTTTTTTTTCATTTAATATTGAAACAGTAAATAACTTTGTTACATGTACATGTATATGTTTTTTAAACCCCAAAGATTTCTTTATAATAACATATCCTGGTTATGATGATCGAAGTGTTGAAACATATATTTTAAGCATTAAGATCCTATGAAGGCTAACTACCATTAAAAAATGATATTATCAACAAATTCCGGCAAACGGTTCATTTCAGAATGATCATTTTACAACAAGACATGAATTATGAATTCGAAGGAAAATTAGATGTCTACAGTATTACAACTGTCTAAATTTATTCCTGTGTCTCTTCTTGTTGACAGGTTAGCATGTCGTTGATATTCATTTATACCGAATACATTCTTTTCGTGGGTAATTATAAATTGCATGAATCTATGCTTAAATTTTTTCGGCACCTGTGTCGCGGACAAAATAAGATTTCAACCTGATCATACTTAAGACAATTTCTCTCAGTAAAATCATCAAGAAAGTTGCCAGATTACTATTTCTGATTTCTGATATCTTTTCAATACGTTTTATCCCTCAGAGTATTACTTCTGAAATCAAAATTGTATGTATTTCAATCATTATCGTCTAAAAAAATATAATTAATCGAAATTCAATTGTATGGTAGCACAATTAATCCGGAGTGAAAAAATAAGGATGACGTGATATCAGCCCGGGCCGATAACTTATATCAGATTTCGGGCAATTAAATAAGTGATATCAGCCCGGGTGATAACTTATATCAGCCAACAAAGCTGATAACAAATTAGACGTCATAATGTGATATCAGCCCGGGCGCTGATTGTTAATGCACTGACAAAACTGCGGTATCGCATGTAAAAATTAATTTTTCAGTCAAGGATGTAAAGTGTGAAAAATTTTTTTTTTTTTATTTGCATATTATTAGTTCTTGATCAAAATAAAAAAATGCTTATACATTATGAAGCAAGTTAAAATAATTAAGGCTAGACATATACTGAATTTTATATTATTGTTTCTATCTTTCGTCAAGGAATGATTTTTCAATTTGGACATATGTCATTTGTTTATATAACTCAAAATGTTCATGAAATAACATTCAACTGCAGATTGTTAAATATTAAATTTTAACCATTTCGAATTAAAACCTATAAATTCCAAGGGGGAATCTCACATTAATAAATCACTTGGTCGTGATAAAATATGAAAATCCCGTGTATTACAGGAAACTATATGTAATAGTCAAGTAATTGTATCTTCATTCCATTATTTCACTATTAAACGAAATTTTCTCTGAATGTCTGTATGCGATCACAACAGAAGATGTAAATTGTATTAGGTTTTTTTATTTAAAATTCAGTAATGTTTTTAAGAAAACTTGTTTAATTGTTTTTTTTGTTCATAAAAGTATATGAATAATGGTACATGTGGTTGACACGTAACATATGAAGTTGGTCGTCGCTGTCTCTGTAATATTCACTAGAAATCTCTAAGGGAAAGTGTGATTGGGTACATACTTTTTATATACATATTCCAGGGGCGTTACAATGAAAGAAATAGCAACTTGATGGATATGCCGAAGATCCATATTACATTTTTGAAACAAAAACTTATAGTTTATCATGAAAAACTAAACAATTTACAATGTCACGAACATCTCCCGTATAGATATAACTCGAAATGTAAAATTATCTGGCGTTTCAGTGTAAAAATGTAATCAATGATAGGCCGTGGTCTGCAATGTAGTAAGATAACATCCGGAACCTGATCAGTCCATCTGTTTTGAAGTGGGATTAGAATAGTTGATGGGCGTTACGATTAACGATGGAAGTTAAAAAAATAGAGATAAAATGCGGTCTTTTGAATTGTAAGCACAGAAAGCTTTTGGAGTTAACCTATATCTGTGAGGTAATAATTTAATATCGACATGTTATTACAATCGAAGTATGAAATACATAGGATATATTAACTAATATTAGAAAAATATTAGGGAAATTACATTGTTACTTTGAACCACGATTACAACGGTGTACATTATATAGGCTATACAACTTAGAAAGTTTCAACAAAGAACGTAGTTGTTAAAGAGAAATTTGCACTAATTTGCTAATAACTGATAGTGATTAAAAATTGTATCTTAGTAGATAAATATTAGAACTATATCAATTATTCGTGATCAAATAACGTTTATGCTAGGGTATTTGGTGTTACTTTTTGTCGTTTCTTCATTGTTTAACATTGAGACAAATATACCTCTGTGTATCTACAGATCGTGTATTTACAGATAAGATACAATGTAAATGGGATAACATGACCTAACTGGGATACCATATTTATGTTAAAACGTTCATGAATAGATTCAAATAATGTTTAGATTGATTTATTTGGGTAATTTAGTAAAGTGGTACATATTTCACTACGTGATTTGGGATAAATTGAGGTTTTTAAAAACATCGATCTTTTATTTTCGACATTCCAATTTGTCGTGACTGATTTAAATACAGTTTATCAAAACATTATCTTGTGAATCTAATACCGGAAGAGGCCAATTTAGCAATAAGATAAAAAAAAGACCATGCACATTTCTGAAAGATGATTCATGTATTAATATTTATTAGAAAGGGCAACAGTGTACAGAAGAGGGTGATAGTGAATTGAAGATGTCCATATATATACCAACCTTTCTAGGAGTCGGTTTGATAATTGTATATGTGTTTAATTTATTTGTACCATGTTGAAACAAAGAAATAAGAGTGTTTGATTTGGGATTCCCATTTTTATCGATGGTAAAGTTAAAACATTTTTGACAAACTTAAAGCAGTTTTCGTCTGGTTAAATGGTTCAGATTTAAAACTCAAACACGGGGATCATCCATCTGTTTCATTTCGTATGTTTTTGAGTTGTTTTGATTGGATCATGTCACAATAAACATAAAACAAAAATTTGATTTATTTGATTTTAAATATGCTTCACAAAATCTGATCATGCAAAAATGTTCCTGCTTTCGTGTGCTAAATGTTTTGCCTCAAATATACTGTAGACATTTTAATCTGAATGAAAATATACAAAGTATTGGATTAATATACATGTAATTATCCCATGAAATGTTTTTTACATGTTGTCACTAGTGCGCATATGTTACAGTATAGCGGTTTTTGAGAGGCATACACCAATAAAACAATTTTATTATAAAATGGCTGTCTCGGCCAGGATACATTTTCACAGCACATTTTGAACATTCAACTAAGGCCAAAATTTCGATTCTACAGTGATAAATTGTGATTAAGCAAAAATAAGATCCTATGTTTATGCCTTGTTCATTTCCAATTCGGTGCAAGGCAGTTTTATTTAATTAGTCTTGTGATTTTAAAGTTTGAATAACTAGACAGTTCAAAGATCCTATATCATGCGCTATTTTAATTTGCACATATTACTTTTGTTTAAGGTTGGCAAACACCCACTTCACCATGGCGAAATGGGGGATTGGTTCGAGGACCAGGTCATCAGATGACCCCACTCGGAAGTCTAGTCTCTCGAACACTTTGTTGCTTTAATGTCCTATATGTATGGAACTGGCTCGACAATGTCCAAAGTCCCTCCCCAGTCTTCATTCCATTCTGCCAAGAATGTTCTACTGCTAGCAATATCATCAATTAATCGTCAGGTAACATTTCTATTCTCGTGTTCCAGTATGGTCGTAAGGGACAGACCTGATGCCGTTTTAACCAGGAAGACAAACAACTTTGCCGAACAAATTTCCTAACCAACAATCTGGCGGTAAGAAATGATACAACATTTACTAAAATACAAGCACGCTGATCATTTAAACCTTGTGAGAAGAAAGGAAAACAATGGAACATTCCGGCAAAGTTTTGGTGGCGAGCACATCAAATTTTTAGCTTCGGCGAAATCCTGTAAAGTTTGGCTTCCTCCATGACTTGATTCACGAGGATTTGTGAACCCGAGACTAATATCACCAAAAGAAACAAATCAGCCACCGATTCGAACGGAAATATGTCGGCTACTGGGGTGTGGTAAACATAAGGAAGAAACTGGAGTAATTACTGTGAGGGATCATCAGGATCCTTGGATGTCACAAGTTAGTATCATCGTCGATCATCGGAAAAATGTGAGGCGGTGACACAGCAGAGCAGTTGTAACGATTTCCCGGGTACAAGATAACAAGACTCTCGAAAATTGAGGATCTTCTTGAATAGAACTTCGGAAAATTGCGTTAATTCCATGGAGGGATATTTTGATAAAAGTCATAGGTCGAGAAGCAGCTACAGTCCATTGACAGAAGACCAAGTCAACTTGCACTAGAAAGTTTAAGCAAACAGACCTACGTAACGAAGATTAACGGAGCGGTTTGATGTACTTCAGAAAGAGCTGACAGACAAACTGACAGCATCATTCAAAGAGGAGAAGGAAAAACTAAGATATATCGAGGAAGAACGTGTGAACGGTTCTGATGTTACGCTATGCAGAAAGACTACTGACGTCATCACAATGATCCGCGACCTGAAGGAGGACACAACCGTGGGAACGATCAGTCTGTTCCAGAGAGGTCAGGCGGAGGTCGAGTCCTTGTAAAGGGACTGATACAGGAGTTGTGAGAAGTCGTCAAGGTCTACCGCCACGTCTGAGACACTGAAGTTATAACCCTGACATACGTCACATTGGACACAAAGGACCAAGTCTTACCCAGGGGAAGATACTCCGTCCATCAACAACAAAGGAAACTACCATGACTGTGTGCTGTGGTATGTAAGCCATTGTCCGAGAACGTCCAGTATTGAAGTTGACCAGAAAGATGCAACATCAAAGACCCAACGGACGATGAAAGACTTGTGTATTCTATCCATGGAGTAGTCCCTCCATTGCTGGTGGACGTATTGTTATGTAGGAGATCAACATGCAAATCACAAAGTGAAAACTTTATTACGGAGTTATGGTGATTTTAAATGTGAAGTCCAACTTGAGTGAAGCATTGTGTGCGATCTTTTGTCGGTGTTGACGACAACACTGTGGCAGTGACATTGTACAACCAGAGATAAAACCATATGTACAGTCAATATCAACGGTGATTTAAAAACCTTGACCCGTCCATCCTATCTAAAATTAAAATTCAAAACGTTTACGGAGAACTGGACTTGGTGTCCCACATACAATAACAACACGTTTGTTGTTGGTGCACTCCAACATAACCACTTTACAGTGTTAATCACAAAAACGGGAGGTGAAGCTACAATGCACTCCATATAAATTGAATCTAAATGTCTGCATCATCGCCTTGTGATCAGATTGAATGGGACGTGTCTTTTCGCAGCATCCACACCTCTAAAACCAGAACGTCAGTTAGCCGACAAAGCCCGCTGTTCATGACGGGACACACCACAAATGTACTGACAGTCTGTGTCGTGAATGAGTACAAACATGATATAGACGTAGAACTGGGTAAGGAAACCGTTTATGCCTGTTGGGTCTATAACTCCCAAAACGTTGATAACCAGATTGTCTGGGGACGGAACCAACGTTAGGGAACATAGCTGACAGGACATCAAGATGTGAAAATAGGAAACTGACCAATGTGACAGAATACCGTGTATGGAGGATAAAGTAGGTTAATCAACAACTGATTCAAACAAACACAACGGGAACCTTGGTTCAATTTTTTCAGCTATGAATTAAAAGAAAACAAAATTCAAATAAACAGTACTTGAATACTGATTGAACGGAGAAATCAATAGAGGGAATAAAACTTATTATTTATAATATGCAGGGGCATGTTCGTCCGCTGTGTAATTATTGTGTTTTGAGAATATATCAACAACGTGTAATTAAGTAAAGAAGTATCTATGCTAATTAAACAAGAAACTAATTCAGTATGGACAATTTTTATACTTACAAGTAATAAACATAGTTGCTGTTACATTTTATCGGAAACAAAGCAGTAAAGTACATGTATTGTTTTGAATGATAAACATAATAGAATGAATTTCGCGGATTATTTTATAGCAATTGCATTGTGATATTAGTTATATACAAATGACAAGCATGAAAAAAAGTTATAAAACATTAACGAACAGTAGAAAAATGACCAGTAGGGTAAATATTCCAGGATTACAAGTTGCTGTACATTGAATTTATGAAAACCGCAAAAATTGACCGTACAATTCCATTATTGGTGAGGAGGATAGGAAAAGGTGGGATAAATATCGAAGCTTCTCTTGAAAACGCCAATTATTTGCAACTTTGAGCACTTATATTTGTAATCTGTTACTTAATGAGTTATTTCTAATAGTTCAAGACGTTAAGTATGGCCAATGTGATATAATTAAGAAATGACTTTTCAATATCGTTAAATTGAAGTATTCGTATCCAGTCCATTTTGTGAATTTAGTGCGAAATAGTTTTTTTTAAAGTCATTCAAGTAAAAAAACACGATGATAATTTTAATCCAGTTAAGTCTATCAAACACAATAGTAGATATCTCAGTCAATCCATCATCATTCAGGACCTTTATACCACCAGATTGTTTCTGACACATTTGTGCAGCATTACGATATTTATGTTTAATTAATGGTATTGATTTTAAGCTTTTCATCAGTACAAACAAAACCAGTAGTGATACAAAGACATTTTATCATGAATTATGGTGGAAAAGGGAAATAAACGAATTATTAATTTTTTTTGTCAAACACTGTTCAACCTGACCTATCAATTATGTTATTATAGGTTAATGCATACTTATATCTAATCGAGTCACCTCTGTTTAACTGCATCACAATAAATTACTTTTAAAGCTAATCAATTTTATTATCACTTATTGGAAAAGGGATAATCTCGGAGCAATATTTCTCTTTTAAATTCCACAAGCTCTTTTAATCCTAGAATACCTAAGCTTCAGTCATTATTTGGTCATAGAGTATTGACCACCTTTGATACGTGTATATTGGAACGAGATGCTTTGTGTTTAGATCCATTTTAAAATTGGATCCAAATTTCTCGAAACAAAAAGCGCCGACTTATAATCACTTTTTTCAGTTATTATATGTAACTTAGTAAAAATCCGTTTTTTTGACTTCCGTCATCCAATTTTATGGGAATCTTGGCCGCATAGCATGATAACATGACATTGTTGATTCTTAAAACAAGTGTTATATCTGATCTTTTAATAAATGAATACCATAATGTGGAAAAGTTTAGTTTAAGAATAATTGTTTCCTGTCTATTTGCTACATATAAGATAATTTTGTTCTGATATAAACAATCATATATTCACCATTTGATGATTCGTGACCGGGGAAATTCAGAAGAAAAATTCAAAAGTAACTGTTAGTGTTATATATAATAGAATATTCAGGGATTATACATAATTGACCCTTTCGGCATGGTGCTGTAGATCTACTCAGTCTATTTCGTTTGTTATAATAAAAATATCAGACTTGTTTCAAAGAGCGTATGATTTATACTCCTTTAGAAGTGAAATAGAATATCATGATATTATCATTATCTACTGTTTTTTATTGTGTGAGTTAGTTACGAAATATGAAGTGAAGTCTTTAGAGAAGAACGCAGACTTAATAAGTTTTAAACTATAGAGCTAGAAAGCAGTTTCAATGCTTTGTGTCACAGAACGTAAAAGAATTCTAATCAATTAAATATTTCTCGCCTTGATCAAGCAATTAGCATGACTACAATAAACGTAACCACCTGACATCTCAAGTCAATTAATCATAACGGAGGACCTTCAGCGTACCACAGATTGCTGACAATTTGATACAGCCCATAAAACTGATATTTTGTTATAAAATAGTTGTATTGAAAAATCATTACAAACAAAACCAGTAGTAAAAAAGATATCATGTAATTACCGCGTCAAATAAACAAAATTAATTACCAATCTGTTCGTACCTGTATATTAAATTGTTATATGTCTTAAATAGCATGCTAATATCTAATTAAGTCACATCTGTTTAAAGCTTCCATCGCTTTTCACTTGGTACATGTGCAATCAGTGTTCATTGTTTTACCAATAGGTATTACTTTGTATTCGGGATCAATTAATACTGTAGATAACATGTAATTTTTATTTGAACTAAACATTTATATAATTTCCAATATAATGGTGTTTTATGGCAGAATAGAATATTCAGGAAATAAAACTAATTGACTCGCTCTCGGCCTTGGTGCTGCAGATCTACTCCACTTCGTGTATACATACACCTGTCTTTCTAATGAAATATCAGGCACAAACATGTAAGAGTTAACGCCTCTTCCCCGGTGTCATCATCTGTGCAAATTAGCACTGTGCCATCCTCGATACCCTCAGTATTTTACACATTTGCTCACTTTCGTTATATCACTGAAGGCCAAGTTCAGGAGAAAACAAACTGATCAAATCACAGACTCGCACAGACTTCCTGTGACTATTACTCATGTGACATAGAACGACACCATAAGTCAACAGTGTACCGATTACATCACACAGAGCTTTCCAGTTTGCTATGACATATTCAGAGGGTGAATTACAACGACAGTGATAGTAAATCCTTGGAGGTCTCGAGGATGGTACTGTGACACTTTATTAAATGCTGTCGTAATAAATATCAAACATTAGGAAAGTTCAATACACATTTATCAAGTTATTTATAATCAGGTGGAGATTATCTTTTACTGGCGTTCTTAAACCACTGATAGAAAATCTGATAAGATAAGCCATCTGCCATTTCCTGGTATTAATTTTATCACTTTCTCATTGATCTGTCTGTGTGTCTGTCTGTTTTCTGTGTGTTTGTCGTCCGGAAATCTTGCCTATAATTTCAATGAAACTTAAACGTGATGTTTTGTGTCGTGTGTAGATGTGTAAGAAGACTTTAATTCACGACAACTTTGATGAATATGGTAACCAGATCATTACAAAGACTTTGCATTTGTCAATAACCGCCATTAGTCTTTGGACCAGTGTTGCAAATCACATGGTTACACGTGGAAATATAACGGAGGGCACTGATAGGTTTAAAAAATTGATAATATTCAATTGAATCTGATAATTTCTATATACACAGTAGTTGTTTTAAAAGGATGACAAAATACAAACGGTGATAGTTTTCAATACATCAGATGACATTTTGATTTTGGTTTATAGTTACACACATGTTTTTTATGATGTCCGTAAACTCATCCTACGACTAATGGTTAGTTGCTGTGGTAAGGATACAATCTCTAAGGCTTTCATTTAGTTCGATAATGTTTTTAACTTTGAGAATATAGTAATTTAATTATTGTTATTGTTCAAACTTGCCTAATAAAAATTGTAAGATCATGTATTGATGCTACACATTAATTTGCTATTGCAATCTTGATTAATATGGCATTGAGGATCACTGAACCAAACGAGTTTTCATAGGCGACAAGATGAAACAACGTTCGCCATTGCAATAGTTTCAAGTATGGTAATTCCCCACCTTATGACCAAATTCTCGTAAAATTGCAACCTTGTAGATTTCTCCCCTGTAGAATGACACTCCTGTCAGAAACAGACAATGATTTCCAATTCTATTACGCATTAAATATCTACGTAAAATCTTTGTATTGCCCAGACCTATACATTAAATCATTTGAAACTGATGCACCCTGTAATACAAACATACCAATGACAGCTCCTGTAACATTCAACTTACAATGCCACGGGATGGGGGATTTTCAGTAATTACATTTTAAGTTTGATTCTGCGGTCCTATAGTGGTTTTAAAAGGATGACAATTACAATGACACAGTATATAGATGACAAATTACATCAGACAGTCCCTGTGGTTGTCATGGTTATCTACGAAAAACGTCGTTACATACGCCCCTAGGAATATCTCAATTACTGAAGGTAGTTCAGTCCGAAGTGACAGATTACAATCACAGTCCTGTCAGATGACAACAGATGTGTACAGTAGTGTTAGTCCTTCCATGAACTGTTATGACAAAGTCCAGAGGTGGATATAACGACAGTGATAGTGATCCTGAGGTATCGAGGATGCACAAAAAAACATATGTATCCTAAGTTATGCAATAATATTAATAGTTTCAGGTTTTGGTAAATGACAACAAAGTGTTGTAAGTATTATATACACAGACTTTATGATAAATAAATGTCCAAACTATGACATTTGGGGTTGGAGAATCAGCGACCTATGGTCTGTCAACATTTTCGGCGTCAGTTCATTGCCTTTTGATTTAAGCCATTCTACAGGTTAAAATATCATAACATTCCGGACGTGAGTTATCATAACATAATAATGATTTCAGACATATTCTTAGTCGCCATATCACACATTTGCACTATTGCCACATTGAGGCTGATTGTTTGCATAAAATTTAATACAATTTAAATCTGGATAAAATAATGACAAACGACAATGTTAAACTACAGTCGTCTTGTATTATTGTCATGGAGGATTTCGCCCATATTTACTGTATATAATCATACATCTCAAAATACAAAATATATGTTAAAACACCAAGATGAAAGGTGGACATGGAACAATTAGTTCAACTGGTATGAACGATTTACTCCAACTAAGCACAGACATGTTTGTGTACCACGGTAATCCAGGTGTATAAAACGAAAATACAAAAGGATAAAGAAAGTTAAATCTTATAAAAAACAAAGTGTATGTTACCTTGATTTTTTTTACCTGTTAAGGTTCTCTAATCCCTGTAAAAATGAAGGAGTATTTGAGGTTCATTATACATTTACACAAGCTTATTTGAAATGTGGACTAAAAATGTTATTTCATTACTTTTAAAGGAGGATAAACAATAATTTTTATATGATTATATGGTACAATAAACAAACTTTAAATACATTGTAGATTAATAATACAATTCCGGCGTAGAGGAACTTGATGTTCCTGTACTGGAAAACAATTATAACTAAATAAAGCAACACCTCACATGCAAAATAAATTGCAAACTGCCCCCAGTTTTTGATGAACATTCCTTAAATTTAAGGAATTTCATTAATTTAAAATTCTCCATAGGAAATCATTACAGATTTAAGGAAGGCTCCTAAACTTCAGATTTTTTTCTTTAAGTTATGCTTTTTTTGAAGGAATTCTTAAAGTTAAGGAATGTTCATGAAACTGGGGCCCGTGCCTAACAAACAGAATAAAAAACGTTATTAATCAATCATATGAAAAAGTATTCAACATGATTTCCCGTCATCAATATAAAATTTATAATTTCGGAAATATTCAAATCACTACATAAAATGTGTAATGGTATTGATGAACAACACAATTCATTATGTGTGGCGTTCGTAACATAACGTAACACAGACGGCAAAGTGTATAAGTGTACGAGTGTCTTTTGAAATGAAACTCGAACATCGTTGCCTAATGTAAATGTCGGCACTGCAGAGTATACAACACTATGACGTAGAAATTGTAATGGGCCGAAATGACTCGATCTCGCTACTCTTTGTCTACATATCTGTTCATATATGTGCGATGACTGTGTGCCCCCTCGTCCCGATTTAATACTGGCCTACTGCGGCGTATTCACTTCAAGATATCATTCTCGTTGTCTATTACTCCCAGTCGATCACATGGTTTTATGTGACATTGGTTTAAAACAGTCGATTTTGTTGAATTTGGAAAACTGATTTTTTTTTCTTTCAGATTGAGAACTCATTCCGCATTTTTGCAATTGTTCTTCAAGGCCGACCTCAAAGCGTCTTTCTGTCTCTTTTATATACGCTGCATCATGGTTTTTGTATCCGATCTTGTAGACACACTCTGTAACATGTTTTATCCTTAGGATGTACTATAGGATGATGTGGATTGTCCTGAGTGGTGTCATGACTGTTGTTATGTCATAGCCTCAGTATATTCTCTGGATGGTTTCAGATAGCTGCGATGACGTAACTCTGGATGATGGACAGAATATTTCTGACGGATGGCATTTCCTGTTAGAAATGGAGTGAAGGCAGGGTATGCTTATTCGCTGTATGTTTCAGACATAACTTTTATCTACGAGATGACGACTTGGATTTTGATTTTGGTGTTATTCTTTGTTGGTTTTCTTTTGGTTTTCTCTGTATTATGACACTGTTTTTTGTGAGGTATAAAATCCCCGTATATTTAGATTTTGTTCTTCAAATTGGTCCTGCTGTTCTGTGACAACGGTCTCGCATCTATCGAGCAATGTACGTACTGCGCCTAGTTTCTGATGTAATAGATGGTGGGTATTGAAGTTTAGGTATTTTATGTGGGTCTTTTCCCTATGTACCAATACTTTTCGGTCTTCTTTTCCAGGTGTCTAGGAAAGCCATATGTCCGTCGGTTTCTTCTTCATAAGTGGAAATTCAATGTTATTACTGGCGTCGATGTGTTATTAACTGGCATCGGGATGGTGTTGATTTGGGAGGTCAGATTGATCTTTGGAAGCCAGATCTCCAGATTATCGCACACATATCACAAGAATATAAGGCAAAGAGTAGTAAGGTCGAGTTATCTTCGGTCCATTGTAAAGGTAGAGCATTGTGATGTATGTACACAGACTTCCGACATTGAGCATACATCTTTGACTTTCATTTCAAAGACAACTCGTACACTTTTACACCTTCTGTTCAAGGTTATGCTGCCTTGTCCTTTGTCTGAGGAATGTAACATCGTATACATCGTATTAGACATCGAATCGACACACATATACAATGTTCACTGGTTCTGTAACAATATCATTGTATAATCCATGCTTTCCAACACGAAGAAAATTATTAGAAATAACACTGTAAATATTTTCACTGATTGCACTAGCAGGCTGATTGTTGCAAACATAATTCAACACGTGATTTGTTTTCAACTTAGAATTGAAAAAATAATCTACAACACGGACAAATAATTGTATAGAAAGGATCATCAGCATGCAGGGATTCATTCCACATGTGGTTTGTGTACCTCAAAATACAAATTGTTTCTTAACACAAAGCCGAAAGGTCATCACATGGACATGCAAACAACGAATTACGAGATTTAAAATAATCAATTAGCTCCAACTCAGTTCAGGTTAGTTTGTCCCTCTATGATTGTCTTGGTAGAGCGAATGAAAATATATACCTTGAAGTACGAAGGAGATGAAAGTATGTAAATAATAATCAAAAAAAGAATTAATTCCTATGGTGTTATCATGTAAATGTTCAATAATCCAAGGAATCGATAATAATGATAATGATATTGTCATCTTTGACAGACACGTCTTCTTACACGGTCAATTCCATATTTCTGCGTTACGTATTCTTCAGTTATATTTGAGAGTATGTTTGGAAATCCTTTGCTTGTTGCATTAAGATGGTTCGATGGTTCTGTATTGAGCTTCGTCCAGACATATTCATATCTTGACTGTACACTTCATGATCATAGGCTGAGATTTAATATACATAATGTTGTATCCCAACATACGGATGGTTTCGCTGGTATTGTAGCTGATGAAATGTTAGTGTTGTCATCAAAAAGAAGATAAATCCTAAAAGTTATGGTTGCCATGCTGACGATGAGAATGTTTTACTGGATAATTGTGTAAAATTCCAAAATTCTGATGCTTTTTCCCGAGCTAAATGTCACTCAGTGCAAATATCCTTGAATAGCAAAGTTATGAAAACATCAATTGATCCCGTACACAATCGTTTAACAGAACATGCATTGCTTACAATAATCAAATTAAGGTGTAGTAGTACGTGTATTTTCGTTATCTATCCAACACGTCTGCGTTTTCACCTTCAATCCCCAAATCACTTTCTCCTTTGTCCTTCATTGTCTTAACGTTTTTCGTCCTAAAATGTTTTGATTCATCGTTGTTTTTAAGCTCTTTGTCATAACATGTATCACCGTCTCTGACAAATTGTCACAGTGCTTTGTCCATACCATTTCCATCTACGATTTCTCTACCCCGGCGGTAAAGGGTTCGAGACACACGCCGACAGAAACAGGAGGTACCCGTGTGACCTTTGTACCCAAATATTTCATAGCTCACGTGCCTTGGTTCCTCGTCAAAGTGGGCGTGGCTATTCACGAATCCGAGGAGGTCAAGCGATTGACCTGACCACGGGCTCCATCTGGTGGACACCTCTGAAATATTAGCCATACTTTTTTAAACATTTTCAGACTTTTGTCCAAAAATATATGTTTTGAACTCAAAACGTTAAATAATCTTATCCGGGAAACGAAACGAATCAAAAATTCATGTTATAACAAAAGGAATTATTAAAAATGCATTATGTTGATAATAAGGTTTCTTGATGTTTTTTCTCGTTTTAATATACTGACTTTTAATACAAATAATTTTCATCAATAATTCAATTGAAAATTAAAACTGTAATGGCTTTCAAGACATCCATACAAAACCTAACGCAATTAAAAAACTAAACGAAAATGATTTGTTGCAACGTAATTAGATAAGAGGCTTAAACTTATTTACACAAAGTTTTTTGAAATTCAGACTTTCTAAAAAATGTTAAAACATTCGTCATATACAATTGATTTAATAACAACAAGAAGATGTTAGACAGAAATATATGTTCTTATATTTTATTAAGATACAGAATTTGTGAAAGTATTCTAACTCTGGAAATAATAACCTTTGTAATTTATTTATTTTAAAATTACCCATATATTAATGAATAAACAAAAAATGATGGTTGAATATGGAGACAGAATGATCATTTTTGATAAACATACCTTTAACAGGTTTTTGGTATTAAGATCACCAACAAAAGCACAAACAATTAATTATACACTTCCAAGATAAAAAAATCAAGCCAAAACTTTTTCCATTTCAAAATATCATAAAAACAAAAATATAAAGTGGCTACGTACCCTCGTTGTCCACCTGTCTCATTGTGTCTGTCCACAAAGACAACCCCGGCTATATTATACCATGATAGTAAAATGACGACTGGTGTACGATTTCTGACGTCATAGTCAGGTTTATTTATAGATAATACTATGCCTCGTCAGCAGACGACAGGTATACGTATACGGGTAACTGTAAACAAACGACTAGGATTTTGTTTACAGACGTAAACCTACGACCTGGATACGTTTACACATTGACACAGACGGCGGATTGGGGTAATGATGTAATGATATTCCAGTTAGCAGACGGTTTATATTGATGTTACACAGTTAATTGACGGTTCTTATATACGTGTGTGTAAGGGTGTCAGCTAGTAAACAATACAAATATAAATATACATTATTATGTCTTATTTTGTTTTAGTGCTGACGTTCAAAAATAGCTTATATAAATTAGGGAAGAAGTAAAATAAATATGTTGACCCCTGAATCCGATATTATTGCATCAGGAAATATATATATCATGCTAATTTTCATTTGCCGTATTGTCAAGGGGATATAGCTCATGTGGTAGAGCATTTCGACTGCAGATAGAGAGGTCCCTGGTTCGAACTTATTCTTATTTGTCCCCTTATTTGTTATCGTCACAATTTACAGATCTGGATTAACGCAGATTTGTCAATTCTTGGATCTCTCCATATATCAAGATATGCTCAGTAATATAGAATTATCGCACTTTCATTCCTGTTGTATTATCGATGAAGATATTGTTTTGATTTCTAGTAGTGATAGTAATTCGATAACTTTTTACTTTATTGTTATATAAAAAAAATACAACGCTGGACTAATTTCATAATTTGACATTCAATGTTTAAGTAATTAATTGATTAATCGTGTCATATACTTCTGAGGTAACAGATAAAATAATGTATTTTCTAAATGTTTACTATATCAAACGAAATTCATCATTTGTATGGTAGACAAAATTGTAAAATGGACAGGGCTCTGCTAATGTATAACATGGATAGATATATAGAATCGAAAGTTAAAATCGAAAGAAGAAAAAAGTTCAAAAACTTAAAGTCTTTACATTCTTTACATGCTTATTGATTTAAAAAATCACTACATCCAATGCTTATTTGCTTAATGCTGTTTATCATGCGGGTGATAATTAAAAGTAAAAATAAGTAAAAAACAATTTTGGATTTCAAAATTTGCATATTGATAAAAATCCTAAGCATTAAAAAAATGTATTCGTCATTTGTTTCTTTATATCATTAAATAGCAATACAAGCATGGCTACTATACGTGAGTTCTATTACTGTCTATTCGTCACTGAATGAGTTTCACGGACACTATGACAAGTGTGCCGGATTACACACTCAAAATGTTCATGGAAATAACACAAGACAACCATTGTTAAAAATATCGACGATTTTAACAACGTATCGACCTCTACACTCTATTGATTATCTCAAAAGGAAAATGAAGGAAATGATCGTCTATTACAGATCACGTTTATAATATCAAACTATAATATTATAAACTAAAATGGTAAATTATACATAATTAATCTTCATTTATGTAATTTCACAAGTACGCCCTTGTTATTAATGTACTATAGCATTTAACTATTAACTCGAAGATTTCGTGGAATGCAAAATAAGAATGTAAAATATTCCGGACTAGATTAATTTATGACCGTGTTTGTTTGTATATTAGAATCGTCTTTCTCTTTGAAACGAAGCGTTACGACAGGGCGACAGGCGGTCGAGGTAACAAACAGTGACAATGTTCCTATGGAAACTGCTACTTTAAGTAAGTAGGCCCTATTTCATATTAATTTTATAATGCCAATAATTTTGAAAAGGTTTATGTACGGTTATTTATGTGACAATACCTCTAACAATTAAGAAGTGATATTGTTTGATATAACCTCTGTACAGTAATATGTTTAAAAGCGAAAGTAGACAGTCCGTATCTGTGTTGAAATAACGTACATGTGTATGTATTTTTTAAATATTGATAAATATTTATTATTAAATATTGGTATATATTTGAAATATTGATTTATGTCACATTTGGGGATGACATCTTAGTGTTTACTTTCGTTTTCTATTAGGTTAACACTGATATCCATCAGGTGAAACCTACTGAACCAGATTCAGGCTTACGCAGAAACTATATTATCTATTAATGGCCTGTTATAGAGGGCACTAATTGCCTCATAGTATTGTCGAGGGATGGAATAGTGCATAAGCCGAAGGCCATAATGGGTTTAGTACATAACCATCAGATGGGACTTGTTTTTATGTCATCGTAACAGAAGCACGTCAAAGTGACACCTCTCAATGCTATCTTCATTTCCAAACCATATTATATGAAATGAGAGACGTAAGGTGCGATAACAGAGTTATCGTTCCTTCGGAACGAATGTTAACACGACAACTTTTACCTACCAACACGCTTATAACCGCAAGTTGAGTAATAAGGAAACTGAGAGATACTTTGTAACGATATTTTAAAGTTAAGTAAATCCTGGCGTGATCTATCGACTGAGATAGATATTGACTGTACGAAAATTCATTTGAGTGAGAAATTTAGGGTCAAACAGGCGAAAATCGCCATTTTCATCGCTAGTTTCTGTTTAATCCGACCTAGCGAACAAACGTTAAAAGTTGACAAACTCAGATTCTACACATTCAAAATTTAAGTAATTCTGAACAAAACGGTATTTTTGGTTTTTGAAAATATTTCGAAGAACGACCACAAGACGGTCTTGGAAATTGGTGGTATTTCGCAGGTTCTCAGTAAATTTCCACGGCAGACGTGATATTTTTGGACTTGTGCCGCCTTCCCTCAAAGCTATTCTGACCGATTAGATCGACGAGTGGACCATTCACAAATATATCGTATATATGAAACATTCTGCTTATATTTTATGATATTATTACTTAAATTTATAAAACGTTTTATAAGTCTTTCAATGATATCCAAATATTTGTTGGGGATTGCGCAAATCGGGGAAATGTATGTTGTTTGGGGCGTTCAACCGCACAAAGACCTGCCATATGTTAGCGCCATCTGGTAGAAGGAATGTGAGATGTCACCTGTGTATCCGGTTGGAACAGGTTTGGATTGATGTTGAAAGCCGCCTCGATTTTCAAGTTACAATCGGCAATATCAGGTAAGTAGGCCTAGTTATGTATTTTACTTGTTAAAGCTATCACTATCGGCTGGTGCTAGTATTATTCGCTATCTAATATTTGAGGTCGTTGTTGTTTATTATGATTTTTTTCGTATGCCTACTGCATGTACCGAGCCTGATCATGACAGCGACTGAATCAAGCGTTAGGCTAGGCAACACTGCATGAATTGAATTTAAAAACATCTCGTAAACTGACAGTCTATTGTAAGACTCTGAGACAGATGCCGTTTTAATATGTTCTCCTAATATATTGCTTAATTGTATGATTAAGACTAGTAGCGTAGTTAAACCATTCCCGTTATCAGATGACATGTTTTGTTGATCAGCTGCAGTCTAAAAATAGCACCTTGATAAGATCAAAGCGAAAGTGACATGTCCATGCAACAATGTCAGGCAAGGGATGGCCGTAAACTAAATATAAGTGACAGCTAAAGAAGACAAACCTGAAAAATCTGGTATATTGACAATTGATATAATCAACATTATTAGATATGCACTGCAGTTTTACAAGACACCTAGGCCTACAGTTTACATTACGTAAAAGTTACTGTACACTTAGGGGGAGGGGGGCATAGTAACAACAGGTTTTTAAAAATTAAATGTACTGCATATCAAACACTCAACAGCCTCTTCAGTTTGGATTCGGTGTCGCGTATTTCAGAGACCAACTAAACTTTTTAATAGATTTTTATTTTTATTTTTTTTTATATTTATTCTAAAAAAATGTTCTCTACAGGTACCCAACCATTAGTCGTGACGGAACAGTAGTCGTGATTATGTGCATATTCTACTGTGTGTCCAGATTTACGAATGTCTGGAGCTGCTGACGAATACTTCATCATGGTGTTGTTTTGTTTATGTGGAAATAATGTGTTTCATGAGATACAAAGAATTATGTTTTCCCAAATCATGACTACTGTTCCTTCACGACTACTGGTAGGGTCCCAGTACGCCAGTAGTTTGTCTAAAAAAATGTCTCGGTCTCCCAGCCAATTCCAGAAAAAAAACCAATATTTTATAATTATAAAACAGTAACTTTTGGGAATATATAGATCTAAAAAAATCATATATCTCTCATTATGCAGATACATTTAAAAAATTTAAGTCATATCGGTTAAGGTATTGTACCAATAAAAATATTATTTGCTTTTGAATTTTTTTTTTATTACTTCATTCTTTACATGTTCGCAGAAATTTTTTTCACTGGGATTGAATAAAGAGAGGCAATTTGCTTATTTGTTCATTTCTAGGTATATTTTCTAGCATAATGCTAAACACAATTAAAAAATAGCCAAAATATAGAAATGTATGTACATGTATGCTTCTTTGGCTCAGTTGGTAGAGCCGTAGATTTCCACGCCGGAGACCCGGGTTCGATTCCTGGTCGGGGCACTCGACAGGAATGTGTACTTTCCCTGTTCTTCTACATAATATTCTTCTAGAATAGACATCGATATTGTCTATTATTACCATTTTCTTATTTATATGAGAAAAAAAAATTCTTTTTGATAAAATAGGGTTAGCAGAGACTTATACATGAGTGGGTTTTATTAGTTTAGCATCCTATTATCAGCCAGGGTCATTAAAGGATGTGCGGTTTGTTGGTGGAGGAAAGCCGGAGTACCCGAAGAAAAACCAGTTACAAGCATGACCTAGAGGTGAGCTAGGCTTGTGGTTATATGTCGGGACATCTTAACCACTCGGCTCTGACTATTGATATGGGTTTTATTGATTAAACGTCCTGTTAACAGGAAAGGTCATGTAAGGACGTGCCAGGTTTATTGGTGGAGGACATTTAAAAATCGTTTATGTCATGCCATTATTTGAATTAAATGTCAGAATCACTATTTATTGCAGGATCATTTAAGGAGATGATAGAGGAAAGTCAGAGTTCACTGCGAAAAACCACTGACCAACAGTCAGTACCTGACACGTACCCCACATGGGATTCGAACTTGTAACCCAAAGGTAGAGGGCTTGTGATAAATATGTTGAGACATCTTCACCATTTGGCCACCACAGCTCTTACTATTATATGATAATTATGACATTTAAAAATCGTTTATGTCATGCCATTATTTGAATTAAATATCAGAATCAGTATTAATTGCAGGATCATTTAAGGAGATGATAGAGAAAAATCCGAGTACATGGACAAGACAAGCAGTCAGTACATATATAGTACACATATGTACTTGGCATCTACCCCACATGAGATTCAAACTCGTAACCTAAAGACATCTTTAAGTATTAAATCATTCGGCCCCAAACAACTCAATCTTCTAAATAATTTAAACCAGTGCGTCCTATTAAGTGACCTATACTGATGAAAGTACGAAAATCAAAATTGAAACTTGTAATTAAAAGGACAATCAAGTGAGGCTTATTCTGTTAATACATAACTACGAGGCAAAATATGGCATAAATGTATTGTTCTACATTCCTTATGAAACATGCAGCATAAAATATTGACAAATTCCGTGTCATTATCTTTTACATGATTATTCCTAAACATGCATATTTCCAGGATACATGTAAGAATACAAAACTTGTGGATGTCATATATATGTGCCTGTGATTAGTTTGAATATATCACATGGCTAGGAACATTAGGGGGGATGAAACATCATATTTCACTGAGACGAAATGTCCCCATGGTAACCACTTGTCTTTCACAGAGTTATCTCCCCTTATGATTGTACAACCAATGACGGACAAGCGTATGTGTATACTTTAACATGGAAATACTTAACACGCCCCCCCACCCCACTGGTACTCATTATGGATTTATTAAGTAAAATTATTAATAAGTCAGTGATTTTTCTCCTTATATAATTTCGGTCGACCCCATTCCCGATGCCAAACCCCCTATTTTTCCCAATTACAATGAAAAATTCCCATACCAAATCTCTGAAAAACAAACAAAACCCGAAAAGCTCTCCTTTCATTGTTTAATCCTCTGAAACTATTGTTATGGTTGTCACCTTTTGTAAAAATGAAACAGTTTACTGTTTTACAATATCTAATCACTTATAATAGTAATTGGTATCACTATGACCTGCTTAACTTTCATACGAACCGGTTTATTCCAATATAAATTAACGCAACTTTTAATGCATATTACATATTCAGAATTGTCACTTTTGAGTGAATATGAAGCCATATGTCCGGATCAAATTGAAATATTATGTAATCATGACATTGGGATTTTTTCTTCATTTCATTGGAAAGCTTATTACTATACATTTTTATTTAAAATCTTGTTACCTATTTTATTCACCATAAATGTTTGTTAATGTGTACATTCAGGGGCTTTTTGTTTGGTAATTAAAATATACTTCCAAGATTTGGTTGAGATGTAAAAGAATAGGACTATCTTACGAAGATTTATATAAGTTGCAAAAGAATAGGACTACCTTCCGAAAATTAAGTTGAGTCATAAAAGAATCAAACTACCATGTTTGAATTGGGAGCGCTAGTTTTATTTCACCTCCAATAGGTAAAAGAATAGGACTACCTTCCAAAGATTAAGATAAGTCGTGAAAGAATTAGCTACTGGTTTTGTATTGGGAGTGCTAGTTTTATTCCACATGCAATAATTTTTGTCAATAGTCATGCAGACCTGATTTTTGTATTCCTGGTGTTGGTTCTGTTACTTCTGTAACATGCTGAAATGGAAGGCTACAGAGTTTGTTCAAATAAATGGACTTGACCTTAATATAAGGCCACAGTGTCAAATGGGTTAAAATCCTCAAATGACTCCTCAATCAAAAAATTGACTGACCTGTAGCCATGTGCATGGTCCTTTGTGCGTTATAACTTTATTCAGTTTCCATACACGTATGCAATGTATACATTGTTCATATTGTATGCATGAAGCGCATAATTTGCACTTCTTTCGGTTAATTGCCATGAGTTATCAATTCATGGTCCTTAGCGTCTCTCATTTCATTCGCAACACCCCTTAAGGTGTTGTTCCACTAGTTACGTTTAAAAGTACAACATATGAATTGTCGCGGAATTATGTGTTTTCTTAAAACGGGATTCAGCTTCATGACAGATTAAAAAGTATATCAAAATAGAACATGAGTGAACTTTCTTCTGTAGAACAGCAAAATTTGCTTCCATCCCCGCACACAACAGCCTGTCCGCCATCTTGACGTCTTGGTCGAAGCGCAACGTTATAATGACGTCATGTAATGGTGACGTCACAATACATTCACGTTCAACATTTCGCGCCACTTCAATAGTGCCCGCTTGCCCGGGCACTATTGCAAATAGTAGCCATGTGTGTAGCCAATCAGAATCCAGTATTCTGTCACATGATGTACTAATTTTCAGGATAACGAAAATACAATAAAGATTACTTGGCGGTTGCAATATATAATTATCCGACAACCGGCAATTAGTTTATACCGGTGGTCGTCATGTTAAGTATGAGGTAGCCGCCAAATAATAGATCTGCGAGCTCGAGACATTTAAGTGGGTCCACCGAATAGATTGTGGTGACCTGGCCGCCATATTGATACATGGATGTTAACGAATCAAATGATTCACTGCGGCAGTGTTCCACTAGCACACATGTGAAGGGACCATTTCGTACCCGACCGGAATGCATAAACATCTGTAATGGTGTATATCTGTAATCTAAAACGAAGTAGACAATCGTAGCTGTATAAAAATAACATATAGGTGTAAATATATTAATATTGATAATATTTTATTAATCAAATGTTGGTGCATGTAATATTTGGATGACAACTACGTGTTTACTTTTGTTTTATATTGGACAAACGAAAACATATCTATTGGTTTAGATTGATTTTATTGCGTGCACAAATATGGGCAGACGATGCTCAAAATTCGATATTTGTCAAATTATATTTGTTTCTGACAACCCATTCCCTCCATAAGCACTGATTAAACACATGTTTTTTTTTGTTTTTTTTTTGCTAATGCAGTGCCTCATGGAATGAACCAACTATCAAAATGATGTTTCTTTATTTATTTACTTTTAAATTATTCACGAGGCTACGGTAATTTTCTACTATTTATACATGTGGCTATAGTATATTTGTGTAAATAAGACATGCGATATGCATCGCTTAAATGGGTCCAATATATCGACCATTATAGCATATCTTGTACTGATTACTTTATTCATAATGACAAGTAAATTATGCAATCAATGTTAAATAACAATATAGTTTAATCAATCTACAGTTTTGTAAAGACAATGAAACTTCGCTTTCAAAATTATGAACAATCAAGGAGAATCCCAAATTGAAAATCGTTCATTCTTCTACTAGAAAGTCATCTGTATAAATGTAGAATTTTACAATGTCGTTAAAATAAATAATCATTTTTTTCGTGAATCAAGAAGATATATTTAGAGTCCTTGAAATATTTGTGCACCCAACTTTCACACAAATGAGCGGTGACATACCTCCAAAATGTTCTAAATGTCTGCTCAGCGATGGATCGTCTTCGATTAGTTGGTTGATTTCTTGGTTGATTTGATTTACGTCCTATTAACATCCGGGGACCGTAAAGACGGCCTCCCGTGTAAGAAGAATGTTGCGTGTGTGACGGGCATGCAGGCGTGTTTTAGGAGACTGTAGTATGTTGATGTTGTGACTCTTTGTGATATCTGAACCCTTGTCTTTTTATAGTGCTATCTTTGATTTGAGTCGTGAAATGATTGATTGATAAACCATATTTAATACCGATCTTCTCAAGATCAGCAGACTGAACAATTGATTTTGATTTGTTTAATCATTAAACAGTAAAGTGTACCATGTTTGATAAAAAATTGAAATCAAGCTCGGAGTATCGCGTTTTTGACGATTGTTTTTCTTCATTTTTTCGGATGTTATGTTGAGTTACCTTATTCTGATTAGATTGCAAACTAAAAGTAGTTCGTCAGCGGTTAAATGTTTTAGTTCTTTGGACTATTGAAATCAAGAAATTTGTTCATCGCATAAGAAATATATCTCGATAAAAAATTGATTGAGTTTTAGCGGTTTTTTTAACAATTTTAATAATCATGTAACGTTATAAAAAATCAGCAAAGATATATGTATTTTGACACGGTCTGTATGGAGTAATATCAAATATAAATTTACAAGTCCACCTGCGTAATTGAGATAAAATAGTTATAACAGCCACATTTACAATAACCAATCAATTAATGTAATGATTATATGCACTAAATCCAGTTTTAGCTTTGTCTATCGTTTAAATCGAATTTTTTTTCTAAAAATTGTAATTATTTTATTTATCTGTCTGTACTGTGTGCGAAATAGAGGATAAAGTACAGCCATTAAAAAAACTACTTTTGTTTCTACGTGTTGACGAATTATTATACTCTTCCTTGATTTTTCACGAAATTTGAACACAACATATTTATCATGCCTACTTCTCAAAAAGATTTCTTCTATCTAAACTAGTGTTTCCCATAAATTATGTATATAGCGTGTTCAGAGCGTAAACCCGGTTATTTTATTTCCAAACATTCTCTTTACTGATATGTTGGGGAATTCAAAGGGGCGCTTTTGACACTTTTCATTCATCTCTAAAGTTCAAGACAGACAAAGATTTTGTTGCGCTTTTTAATTTGTATTATTATTGTTTTTGTTTTAAGGGTTGGTTTAACGCCACATTGCCATGGCGGAAGGTGGATTTGTTCAGGACCAGACATCAGACAATGTCCTCGGTAGTCAATCTCTCGACATTCTGATGCTTGAATGTCCTATCTGTCTGGAAGAGCTCCGATATCCCAAGTCCCTCCCCTGTCTTCATTCATTCTGTCAAGAATGCCTCGCTAGCTACATCATCAATGAATCGTCAGGTAAGATGGCGTCGGCGTCTTCTTTCTCGTGTCCAGTATGTCGTAGGGACACCGAGCCGTTAAACCAGTCAGAAGACAAACAACGTTGGGCCGAACAATTTCCTACAAACAATCTGGCGGTAGAAATGATCCAACATCTACAAAATACGAGAACACTGACCATGTGTAAGCCGTGTCAGAAGAAAGGAGATATGAACATTCCGGCGAAGTTTTGGTGCGAGCAAACCCAATCATACTTCTGTGAATCTTGTAAGGTCGGCTTCCATGACCTGTTTCACGAGAATTGTGAGCCAGAAAATATCACCGAAAGGAACAAATCAGCCACCATTCGACGGAAGATGTCGGCTACTGGGTGTGGTAAACATCAGGAGAAACTGGAGTATTACTGTGAGGATCATCAGATCCTTGGATGTCACAAGTGTATCATCGTCGATCATCGGAAATGTGAGGCGGTGACATCAGCAGACGATTTCCGGGACAAGATACAAACCACGAAAATTGAGGATCTTCTTACTGAACTTCGAAAATGCGTAAATTCCATGGAGATATTGATAAAAGATGTCGAGGAACAGCTGCAGTCCATGACAGAAGACCAAGTCACCGCACTGAAAGGTTTAATAGACCTACGTACAAAGGTTAACGAGCGGTTTGATGTACTTCAGAAAGAGCTTACAGACAAACTGACAGCATCATTCAAAGAGGAGAAGGAAAACCTAGATATATCGAGGAAGAAGTGTGAACGGCTGATGTTCGCTATGCAGAAGACCCTGACGTCATCACAGGATACCGGCCTGAAGGAGGACACCGTGGGAACGATCAGTCTGTTTCAGAGAGGTCAGGCGGAGGTCGAGTCGTGTAAGGGACTGATACAGGAGTTGGAGAAGTCGTCAAGGTCTACCAGTCTGAGACACGAGTATAACCCTGACATACTCACATTGGACACAAAGACCAGTCTTACCCTGGGGAAGATACTTGTCCATCAACAACAGAGGACACTACTGACTGCTGTGGTATGTAAGCCTTTGTCCGAACGTCAGTTGAAGATGACCAGAAAGATCAACATTAAAGTTCCCACTGACGGGACTGACTGTACTCTGACAGGAGTAGTCCTCCTGTCTGGTGGACGTATTGTTGTAGGAGACAATGCAAATCACAAAGTGAAATTATTTACGGAGAACAGTGATTTCCAATGCGAGATGAAGCTAGGTGATAGACCGTGTGACCTTTGTCTTATTGACGACAACACTGTAGCGGTGATGTTGGTGACAGTTAAAACAATTTGCGTTGTCAATGTCGGGGATTCCACATTGACTGTCAAATCGAATATCAAGATTCAAAACGTTACTGAAAACTGTTTTGGTATCACATACAATAACAACACGTTCTTTGTTGGTACACCAAGATCACTTTACAGTGTACCACAAAATGGAGGTGAAGCTACCATGCTCCATAACATTGAATCTAAATGTCTGTATCTCGGCAGTGATAAGGTGAATAGACGTGTCTTTGCCAGCATCCACACCTCTGACCCTGACGCTGTAGCCGTCACCCGACTGTCTGACGGGACACACACAGATGTACTGAAGGTCAGGGTCGTGAAGGGTACGACAGGTATAGACGTAGACCGGGAGGGTAACGTGTATGTTTGTGGACGGGTCTCCCTCAACGTCATGCAGATGTCTGGGGACGGAACCGACGTCAGGGAACTGCTGACGTCATCAGATGAAATAAAACCACCGAGGGCGATTTCTGTGTGGGAAGATAAGGTAGTGATCACTTTAAGTGCGTCATCAGAACAACGGAACTTTGTACATTTGTTTCAGCTTGTTTAAAGAAAAAAAACTTAATATTTCGATTAGTACGTAGTCACATAAACTGTGCGTTAATATTGTTTTCCATGAAGACATTGAGTTAATATGAATTTTTATATATCAGTGTGAAATCATGTTGATGAGTTGTGTTTGGAAATTATTTATGAACCGAATCACGTTATTTCTGACTAGAAAAAAAACTTAATACAAATATATTGTACATAGTCGATTGCGAGAAAAATCTGTATTGATTATATATAAAAAGACAAAGGATATCAGCCACCATCTTTGATTGAGAGGGGTACTTCGATTAAAACGTTAAAAGTCGGTCACATAAAAACTATGTATGCGTTACCGTACTCGAATATGAATTTTCGTGACGACACAGGCACTATGTTCCGAGAATCCTGATTTTTATTTCCTGTTTTTTTTTTATTTCATATAACGTATCCGCTAATATCCATCACAAAACGGTTTAAGTAAACGGAAGTAGGCGAGGCTATCCACAGGGCCTCGTTACTAATGATGATATATATAAGATAGATCACGTCTATTTATAAATAGACGTGAACTATCTTATATATATCATCATTAGTAACGAGGCCCTGTGGACGGAGCGAAGCGTCTATTAAAGCAATGTCTGTCCGTTTTTTGTCTTTGACTTCATAAAACCAAAATATATTGAGAATAATGCTTATAATTTAATTCAGATAACTCACTCAGGTACTAATAAGGCATACATTTCTCATATATTATATATTATAAATTACTAATTTTTTACAATAAAGCAAAGTGAGTTGTGGCGCAGTGATATCTTATCCATTAATTTATTATGGTCATTGACTGTGCCGCTTTTAGAATTCCCCGCGAAACTGTTTAGTATATATGACGTCATAATACTTGACGTACACTTCATCCGGTCTATGGAAAAATAACCTCAAAGATCTAACTAATAGAAATGAGTATAACATATGAAATTAGATTATAAATGTACATTTTCTGTGAACTAGCTGTTTCATTGAGGATAATACACCTTGGAATATTACATAATTTGATCATACATTGTCATATTTCTTCCTACATTATCTTTTGAAACAACGCACAATGAGAAAACCATGAATATTTCATAACTGGTGAGAATGTTTAAGATTTATATGATTATACACATCCTTATTTGTCAAAATGGAAAACTTTCTGCATCCAGGTTTTATATACCCGGGTAAGCATAACTCTGGAAGGCCTCATTCCTACAGTGGGTTTTTTGTCCAACTTTTAAAAATTGTACACACATGTTTACATGTCTGTACATGTAAATTGTATATCATTTGAATTTGATTTTTCTTTTTAAGTCGAGCAACGGTTAACAGTTTGCCATCGAACGGATACGATTTTAATTTCCAAATATTTTATTAACAAAAAGATGTTAGTGTCAATTGGATTGGACATTAGGCATCGCCTACCCTAGTCTTCTCCTGATATTAGTGGTACAAACAAACAATTATATAAAACATATATACATGGTGAGGTTTATGAAAATATGGGGAGGTAACTCCTAGATGAGGAATGACATAATTTTTTATCCTATTTATTTTAACTCTATAAATTAACAGTTAATTTTCATTTTTCATATAATAACCAAATATTATCACATGATTCTAACTATACTTGAGAGTATGTAAAATAATAATATTTTTAAATAAAAGAAAAGAAGAAGAATGATAATCATATTAACAGAGAGATAATTCAAAAATGAATTTGGATAAGTCTCATTAGGCTGCCCATAGTACACAGATATTGTTAGTTGCTAGCTGTATCAAGCTGGATCTCCAGGGATGAAGGATTATGGGTACATGTACATATAAACAATAATGTATAATTTTATAAGACTTACCATTACTATGATCTACATGGCTTCATATACCAGAATAATAAATGTTTTAATTACACAAATAAATCAAACTTTAAATCTCTTTGTTTGAGCTATATAATTAGACACGTGAGTTAATATATTTCTATTTTCAGTATAATTACAATCTGTACATCCCTGTATTTGAACACATCAGTTATGTTAGTTGAAATTTGGTTATTTTTATTTGTGTGGATGATTCAATATTATGGATTTCATCAGCTATCTTAATCATTTCATTGAACATTGTTGGAAAAAAACTTTCAAAATAGCTTACTGTGCGACTAAGCGAGGATAAAATAATCTGTTTGTGCGAAGGGAATACCTATAGAGTGTCTCATCATGTATAAAAGGTTCAATAATATCTCTTAGATAATCTGGTGTTTCATTGTTCATTATTCGATACATTAAAATGACTTTATGTTTATATCATCTGTATTCTAATGTTTCCCATCCTAATTCTTTGTATACTTTATTATGAGATGTGCCTTTACGTAGGCCTGTTATTAATCTTGCAGCCTCTAGTTGTATTGATTCTAATAGATCTTTTTGAACTCGTGTATAATTATCCCAAACAATATCTGCATATTCAATTACTGGTCTAATGTAAGATATATACATAGTGATTTCCTATCAATTTTGTTCTTTAGCAATCTTAATATATTTAGTCTTTTAAAAGCTTTCTCATATGTGTTTGAAATATGTAGATTCCATTTAGCATCATCACTAAGTGAAAGACCAAGGTGTGTATGTGTTGTATTTTCAGTAATAGGATTATTATAAAGGTGTATAACAGGATGATTTTTAACAGTTTTCCTGGAAAATATAACAGACTCTGTGTTAGCAGGGTTAAATTTGATATCCCTTTTAGTAGCCCATGTTTTTATATTATATATATCGAACGGATACGTAAGATACTACAAAAATACATGATATGATAACAGAGTAATTTTGAAGATCATTTAATAAGTTATAACATCCTACCTGCAGCTTTCTGATCTATCCGAATAAAATTTCAGAGGATAGGCCTAGACCTAACGGTACATGTATGATGATCGAATTGTTTGGGGCTCTAGCAAGTCTCCGTATATACTGACGTTAGGGCATTATACTGAGAAAAGTGTGCAATGTGACACAATTGAAATATATTTCGCTATCTTGACCTTTTGCTGTACACACATTTGACAAAAAATATATATATATATACAGTATATATATGTTTAATGGAGATTATCATGTGCGCGAAAAATGATGACGTCGGCAACCGAAAGGTATTCTCATGTATCGTTTTCGTCGTCAGCTAGGTAAGAATATAGGACATGGTAGGGAGAGCTTAAAACCCCTTAACTTAATCATCAGCATTGGATAAATGTATGTGCATTATGATTAGTTTGACTTTCTATTATTTCTGTATTTTTATAATCCCGAAAAACGACACCCCTGGGATACATTGAATAGAATATACAGGGAAAAACACATAGTTGATCCACTAAATTCCATGTAAACGAGCCCCTGTCGTTAACGATATATCAAGTCACAAGCATGTAAGGGTTATCTCCTCTTTCCCGATTTCATCATTTGTCCAGTCTACCAATGTTTATCTTTTTTTAGTTTTTCATCAGTTTTCTAAGCTGAACTTCACAAACCCAAGATTTGCAGATAAAAAAACTGCAATAAATAGCATTTCTATTCTAATATTTAATTAATTAGAACTTCAACAATGAAAATGTAAATATTCACCATTTGTCCTTTTGCCGCTGAAATTACCATGAACCCAGAAAAAAATAGGATATTCTGAATATCATACAAAATGCACCGACCCTAAGGTATCTTCATGCATAAACCTACGACCTTGGTACGTTTACACATTGACACAGACGACGGATTGGGGTGATGATGTAATGATATTCCAGTTAGCAGACGGTTTATAATACGTGTGTTTAAGGGTGTCAGTTAGTAAACAATACAAATATAACTTTACTTTAAATTATTATATTTTATTTCATTTTTGTTCTGAGTTCAGAAAAATAGCTTATATAATTATTTAAGTAGTTTATAATTATGTTGACCCCTGAATCCGATATTATTGCATCAGAAATATGTATGATCTATTTTTCAATTGCGATTGTCAAGGGGATATACATGTAGCTCAGTGGTAGAGCATCCCACTGCAGATCGAGAATTTATGCTGATTTATCACTTCTTTGTTTTCTCCATATATCAAGATATACTCATTCGGTAGAATTATCTCACTTTTATACCTGTAGTATTACCGATGAAAAATTGTTTTGATTTCTGGTGATACAGAAGTTTATTGGATCTTTTCACTTAATTGTTATATATAAAATAATGACAAATTTAGCTTATTTTATAATTAGACATGCATTTTAAGTCATTTTCAATTACAAATTAAACTTATATCTAAATCAAAACCCTCGTTCTTCCAGGGGTTACTATCACTGTCGTGATATCCATCCCTGCAATATGCCATAGTAACACTGAATGTTCTGTATGCGATCACAGATGAGACATGTACATTGTAGTAAGTTTTTTGTGTTTTTTGTTGTTGTTGTTGTGGGTTTTTTTTTGTCAATAGAAAGAGTTGAATAATGGTACTGTGGTTGACTATGTGCCTATGAAGTTGGGCATCGCTGTCTCTGTAATATTCAATGGAAGTCTCTGCAGGCCTGTGATTGGTCAGTGTTTTGCTATGACGTATACCAGGGGCGGATACAATGAAAGTAATAGCAACTCCTGAAATACCGAGGATCCATATTATTTTTTGAAACAAAAACTAATTGTGTATGAATAACAATTCACAATGTCAGAACATCTCTATAGATAGCTTGAAATGTAAAATTCTCAGTGTAAAACTATGTAACAATGTAGGCCATGGTCTGTAATGTAGTGAAGATAACATCCGGACCTGGTGTCAGTCCATCTGTGTTGAATATTAGAATAGTCCTGATGGGCGTTACGATATCATGAGGAAGATAAACAGATAAAATGCGGTCTTTTGTGTAAGCACAGAAAGCTGTTTGGAGTCAGCCTACCTGTGAGGTAATAATTTAATACCAATATGTTATTAAAGAAGAATGGATACTATAACCTTGTATCAGAATAAAATTCGGGAAATTACATTGTTATTTTGAACCACGAAGACAACGGTGTACTTATATAGGCTAAGACGAAAGTAGACAATCGTAGTTCAGGAGAAAGCGCTAATTTGCATAATGGAAACCATTTAACCGTTGTATCTTAGTAGATAAATATTAGACCCTGTATCAATTATTCCTCCATATAACGTTATGCTAGGGTATTTAGAGTTACTTTCGTTTCTTATTGGTTTAACATTGAGACAAATATACCTATGTGTATCTACAGATCGTGTATTTATAGATAAGATACAATGTACTGGGTGACCTAACTGGGATATCAAAACGTTATGACATAGATTCAATCTTATGTTTAGATTAATTATTTGGGTAATTAGTCATATTTCACTACACGTGATTTGGTTTGAGGTTTTTAAAACATCGATCTTTTATTTTCGACATTCCCAATTTGTCGTGGCTGGTTTAAATACAGTTAAAAGTACCATTATCTTGTGAATCTAATACCGGAAGAGGCATTGAGATAAGATAAAAAAAAAGACCATGCACATTTCTAAGATGATATGTAGTAATATTTATTGGAAAGGGCAACAGGTACAGGAGAGGGTGATAGTGACACAAGATGTCCATATATATATATACATGTGTAGGAGTCGGTTTATAATTGTATGTGCTTTAATTTATTTACCGGAAACACAGACTAAGATGTTTGATTTGGGATTTTCCTGGTAATGCTTAAAACATATTTGACCACTTATCATGGTGCCATGGCAGATTTAAAACTGATACACGGGGATCATCCATCTGTTTCATTTCGTATGTTTTTGAGTTATTTTGATTGGATGCATGTCACAATAAACATAAAACAAAAATGTGATTTATTTGATTTTAAATGTGCTTCGCAATAAATCTGAACATGCAAAAATGTTCCTGCTTTCGTGTGCTGAATATTTTGCCTCAAATATACTGTAGACATTTCTCTGAATGAAAGCGTACGTATTGGATTAATATACATGTAATTATCCCATGAAATGTTTTGTATGTATCACTGTGTCATATATTACAGTAAGCGGTTTGAGAGGCATACACCAATAACAATAAGGATAAAAATGGCCTCCGCAGATAAATTTCCACAACACATTTTGACATTCTAAATAATTTCGATTGTACAGTGCTTGTGATAAAAATTAAGCTTAATATACGAGGGGTGTTCCAAAATTATTGTTACTTTGGTGATTTCTCTTTGATAGAAGTAATTCTGATTTCGTGTGTTCGTTTTGTTCATTTAACAAGTTTTTATTAAATTAGCCTTGTGATTTTAAAGTTTGAATAACTACTCGTTCACGATCCTATATCATAACACTATTTTGACTTTTAAAGTTTCGTTTTAGGTTACCCAAACACCAACTCAATATGGCGGAAGGTGGCGTTGTTCAGGACAAGACGTCAAACAATGTCCTCGGTAGTCAATCACTCGACACTTTGATGTTTGAATGCCCTATATGTCTGGAACAGCTCCGACATCCCAAGTCCCTCCCCTGTCTTCATTCATTCTGTCAAGAGTGTCTCGCTAGCTACATCGTCAATGAATCATCAGGTAAGATGGCGTCGGCGTCTTCTTTCTCGTGTCCAGTATGTCGTAGGGACACCGAGCCGTTAAACCAGTCAGAAGACAAACAACGTTGGGCCGAACAATTTCCTACCAACAATCTGGCGGCAGAAATGATCAAACTTCTACAAAATACGAACACACTGATCATGTGTAAGCCTTGTGAGAAGAAAGGAAATATGAACATTCCGGCGAAGTTTTGGTGTGAGCAAACCAAATATTACTTCTGTGAATCTTGTAAAGTCGGTCATCATGATTTGTTTCACGATGATTGTGAGCCCGAGCATATAACGCAAGAAAATAAATCAGCCACCATTCGACGAAAGATGTCGGCTACTGGGTGTGGTAAACATAAGGAGAAACTGGAGTATTACTGTGAGGATCATCAGATCCTTGGATGTCACAAGTGTATCATCGTCGATCATCGGAAATGTGAGGCGGTGGCATCAGCAGACGATTTCCGGGACAAGATACAAACCACGAAAATTGAGGATCTTCTTACAGAACTTCGAAAATGCATAAATTCCATGGAGATACTGATAAAAGATGTCGAGGAGCAGCTAGAGTCCATGACAGAAGACCAAGTCACCGCACTAGAAAGTTTAACAGACCTACGTACAAAGATTAACGAGCGGTTTGATGTACTTCAGAAAGAGCTGACAGAAAAACTGACAGCATCATTCAAAGAGGAGAAGGAAAACCTAGATATATCGAGGAAGAAGTGTGAACGGCTGATGTTCGCTATGCAGAAGACACTGACGTCATCACAGGATGCCGCCCTGAAGGAGGACGCTGTGGGGACGATCAGTCTGTTCCAGAGAGGTCAGGCGGAGGTCGAGTCGTGTAAGGGACTGATACAGGAGTTGGAAAAGTCGTCAAGGTCTACCAGTCTAAGACACGAGTATAATTCTGACATACTCACATTGGACACAAAGACCAGTCTTACCCTGGGGAAGATACTCGTCCATCAACAATTGAGGAAACTACCAAATACTGCGGCATTGTCCGAACGTCAGTTGAAGATGACCAGAAAGATCAACATCAAAGTTCCCACTGACGAGAAAGACTGTACTGCCCGTGGAGTAGTCCTCCTGTCTGGTGGACGTATTGTTGTAGGAGACAATGCAAATCACAAATTGAAACTTTTTACGGAGAACGGTGATTTTAAATGTGAGATAGAACAAAAAAAAACAATTATGTGATCTTTGTCGTATTGACGATAATAATGTAGCAGTGATGTTGATGAAAGTCAAAACCATTTGTGTTATCAATGTCGGGGATTCCACATTGACGGTCATGTCGACTATCAAGATTCAAAACGTTACGGATGACTGTCTAGGCGTCACATACAATAACAACACGTTTGTTGTTGGTACACTAACATCACTTTACAGTGTACCACAAAACGGAGGTGAAGCTATAATGCTCCATAACATTGAATCTAAATGTCTACATCTCGCCAGTGATCAGAGGAATGGACGTGTCTTTGCCAGCATCCACACCTCTGACCCTGACGCTGTAGCCGTCACCCGACTCTCTGACGTGTTACACACAGATGTACTGAAGGTCGGGGTCGTGAAGGGTACAACAGGTATAGACGTAGACAGGGAGGGTAACGTGTATGTTTGTGGGTGTAACTCCCACAACGTCATACAGATGTCTGGGGACGGAACCAACGTCAGGGAACTGCTGACGTCATCAGATGGAATAGAACGACCGAGGGCGATTTCCGTGTGTGAAGATAAAGTAGTGATCACAAATGAATCAACAAAACAACGGAACTTTGTTCATTTGTTTCAGCTTGTTTAAAAGAAAACAAAGTCATACAAACTGTACTTGTATACTGTTTGAACGTGAAAACACTGAGGGAATATTAATATGCAAACTGTATTCGCTGTGTAATTTTGTGTTGTGTTGATATCTACACGGTAATAGTGGAATTGACTTTGCGAATTAATCATGATACTAATCCTGTTGGAAATCTTACATTACAAGTAATATACATAGTGCTGTTACATTTTATCGGCAACAAAGCAGTAACAAAGCAGTAAAGTACATGTATTGATTGATGGATAAACATATAGAAGTGGAATTTTTTCACACCTATCATCCGGGATATTTTTTAGCAATTGCATTGTGATATTAGTTATTTACAAATGACAAGCGTGAAAAAATGTTATGAACATTTACGAATAGTATGAAAAATGACAGAGGTAAAAATTCCATGTTTACAGGTGCTGTACATGAATTTATGAAAACCGCAAAAATTGACCGTACAATTGGTGAGGAGGATAGGAAAAGGTGGGATAAATATCGAAGCTTCTCTTGAAAACGCCAATTATTTGCAACTTCGAGCACTTATATTTGTAATCTGTTACTTAATGAGTTATTTCTAATAGTTCAAGACGTTAAGAATTACCTATATGATATAATTTAGAAATGACTTTCTAATTTATCGCTAATACGTTGTAGTTTTCGTATCTAGCCGTTTTTGTGATTTATTGCGAAATAGTTTTGATTACAAACTAAAGTTCATTTTGATCCAGAAAAAACACAATCTGATTAAAATCATATCTTCGATTACTCTCTGATACTCTACGCTTCGTACTGGAGCGTAGAGTATCAGAGCGTAATCGAAGATATGATTTTAATCAGATTGGAAAAACACAGCGTTAAATGAACATGTATTCGCATCTATCGACGTTATAATGATTTGACAACGCTCACAGTGTCACAGAACTGTTACACTTTCACTTCTCACAGTTAAACATTTCTACCGGTAATATTTTATGCCTTATAAACATAACAAATAGTTATCTCAGTCAATTAATCATCATTCAGGACCTTTATACCACCAGATTGTTTCTGACACATTTGTGCAGCATTACGATATTTATATTTAATTAATTGTATTGATTTTAAGCTTTTCATCAGTACAAACAAAACCAGTAATGATACAAAGACATTTTATCATAAACTTATTGGAAAAGGGAAAATAAACGAATTATTAATTATTTTTTTCTTGTCAACCTGTTCGTGACCTTATCAATTATTGTTATATGTCATAATGCATACTAATATCTAATCAAGTCACCCCTGTTGATCATAGCTTGTTTGTATAACAAGGAAATATTTCACTTGTTATAGAAAATGTTGATTTCGTAAAGAAACAATGATCTGTAATAACATCTTGTTACGAAATTTTATTACACTAGTGCTTTGGCCGTGAACGGTAGGCATATCCTGGATATTCCAAAATAGTACCGTGTTGTCCGTTCGGTGGTCGTGGTCTTCACTAATTTTACAAAGTATAAACATGGACTTAAATGAAGAATCAATACAAAAGATAAACACCTGACATTTACAGCTCTAATCTTACTGGTCAGTACTCAGATGCTAATTATACACCACCTGGGTGGACCAGTGTACGTAAAATAATTACTCAATTAACTTTAAGTGACAAGCAGATATAATTACCGCGGTCAATCCAACAACAATAAATCAAAGGAATTTGTATAGCAATGTCAAATGTAGTAGTGTCTGAAATAAATGTACACATCCATCTGTCCGTTAAAATTATATGTACGCGTTCAGTGTCCTTTGTTTTACAATATGGTATTACTATAGAATAGCACTAAAAATCCTTATGAAGATAACATGATTTTGTTGATTCTTGAAACAGTGTTATATCTGATCTTTAATACATGTTTCCTGGCCCTCTGCCACATAGGATTATTTTGTAACTGGAATATATATGTATTGATGAGCGAAAAATCAAAAGTAAATATAGTAGTTACACAGAATAGAATATTCAGGAAATAAACATAATTGACTCGCTCTCGGCCTTGGTGCTGCAGATCTACTCCACTCCGTGTATTCATACAACTGTCTTTCTAATGAACTATCAGACACAAACATGTAAGAGTTATCTCTTCTTTCCCGGTGTCATCATCTGTGCAAACTAGCACTGTGCTTGTGTATTTTACAATTGCTTACTTTCGTTATATCACTGAAGGCAGTTCAGGAGAAAACAACTGATCAATCACAGACTCGCACAGACTTCCTTTGACTATTACATGTTACATAGAGCGACACCATAAGTCAACAGTGTACCGATTACATCCACAGAGCTTTCAAGTTTGCTGTGACATATTCCAAGGGTGAATACAACGACAGTGATAGTAACCCTTGGAGTCTCGAGGATGGTACTGTGACTTTATTGAATGTGTCGTAATAATACATTAGGAAAGTTCAATTATAATCAGTGGAGATTATTCAACTGTTTCTTAACTCTGAAGAAATTTGATAAGATATGTCATTTCTGCTATTATTTTTATCACTTTCTCATTTATCTGTCTGTGTGTCTGTCTGTTTTCTGTGTGTTTGTCGTCCGGAAATCTTGTCTATAATTTCAATGAAACTTAAAAGTGATGTTTTGTGCCGTGTGAAGATGTGTAAGAAGACTTAGTTTCACGACAACTTTGATGACTATGGTAACCAGATCATTGCAAAGACTTTGCATTTGTCTTTGGCCCAGTGTTGCAAATCACATGGTTACAGTGGAAATATAACGGAGGGCACTGATAGGTTAAAAAATTGATAATATTCAATTAATCTGATAATTTCTATATACAGTAGTTGTTTTAAGGATGACAAATACAGCGGTCATAGTTTTCAATACATCAGATGACATTTTGATTTTGGTTTATAGTTATACACATGTTTTGCTGTCCGTAAACTCCTCCTAAACTACTGGTCCAATAACACAGTAATGTAAGGCTTTATTTTTCCGATAATGTTAGTTGCTGTGGTAACTAGATCTCTATAATTCATTAGTTATTGTTCAAACTTGGATAATATGTATTGCATTGTAATATATGGATGCCTAATAAAAATTGAGATCATGTTTGATTAATCTGCTATTGTTTATATTATAGAGGAATCACTGAACCAAACGAGTTTTCATAGGCGACAATGAAAACGTTTGCCATTGTCAAAGTTTCAAGTATGGTAATTCCCCACCAAAAAAGACCAAAATTCTCGTAAAATTGCAACCTTGATTTTCTCCCCTGTCAGAAACAGACAAGAATTTCAAAATCTTTACGCATTAAATATCTACGTAAAATCTTTGTATTGCCCAGCCAACACATTAAACATTTGAAACTGATGCACCCTGAATACCCAAACATACAGTAGGCTCTGAAACATTCACGTTCTGTCCGGATGGGGGTTTTCAGTAATATATTTTAAGTTTGATTCTGCAGTTCCTATAGTGTTTTTAAAGGATGTCAATTACAATGCGTTTACATAAAATATAAGACATCAAATGTCATTTGGTTGTCATGGTTATCTACGAAAACGTCGTTACAGCCGCCCCTGGAATATCTCAAAACTGAAGGCAGTTCAGACGAAGGAAAACGACTAGTCACATTCCTGTAGATGATAACAGATGTGACAGGAGTTTTAGTCCTTCCATGAACTGTTATGACATAGTCCAGGGGTGGATAAAACGACAGTGATAGTGATCCCTGAGGTATCGAGGATCACAAAACATATGTGTCCTCAGTTATGCAATAATATTAATAGTTTAGTTTTGGTGAATGACAACAAAGTGTTGTAAGTATTATATACACCAGACTTTATGATAAATAAATATACAACTATGACATGTCGGGATTGGAGAATCATCGACCTATGGTCTGTCAGCATTTTCGGCGTCAATTCATTGCCTTTTGATTTAAGCCATTCTACAGGTTAAGATATCATAAATCGTTGTAAGATTTGTAATATCATTTCCGGACGTTACATAATTAATGATTTCAGACATATTCTTAGTCACCAAATATCATACATTTTCACTATTGCCATATTAAGGCTGATTGGTTGCATAAAATTGAATACAATTTAAATCTGGATAAAATAATGACAAACAACAATGTTAAACTACAGTCGTCTTGTATTATTGTCATGGAGTATTTCGCCCATATTTGCCCTATATAATCATACATCTCAAAATAAAAAAATATATGTTAAAACACCAAGATGAAAGGTGGACATGGAACATACTCCAACTAAGCACAGACATGTTTGTGTACCACGGTAATCCAGGTGTATAAAACGAAAATACAAAAGGATACAGAAAATTAAATCTTATAAAAAACAAAGTGTATGTTACCTTCATTTTTTAACCTGTAAAGGTTCTCTAATCCCTGTTAAAATAGGGGAGTATTTGAGGTTCATTATACATTTACACAAGCTTATATGAAATGTGCACTAATAAAGCCATTTCATTACTTTTAAAAGGAGATTAATTAGAATTCTTATATAGTTAAAAGGCAAGCATAACTGGAAACAAACTTTAAATATATTATAGATTACTAACAATTCCCTGTAGTGGAAAACAACTACATCTATAACTAAATAAAGCATGAAAGTTGCAAACTGGGCCAAGTTTCATTAGCATTAATTTAAAATTCTCCATAGGAAAACATTACAGATTTATGGAAAGCTCCTTAATATTTTTTCCTTAACTTTTGTAATGCTTTTTATGGGGAAATTTAAGGCAAGGAATTCCTTAAAGTTAAGGAATGTTCATGAAAATGGGCCACTGATGTTTTTTTGTTATTATTTACACAATTTAGCTGTCGAAATAACATGTAAACTAATAATGAATTGTGATAATATCATGTTACTTTATCACTCGCATTACTGTGTGCTCGGTTTTTGGACGGACCAAGGTGTTGCTTAGTAGTGGGCCGTCTGCGTTAAGGACGGGTTGTACCATGGACACCTAGTCCGGCTTTCCCTCCCATTTAACTGGACAGTAGATGACAGTATTTGGCTTTAACGTCGAGCACTGCGACGCTATTTCCGCACACGACTTAAAAAGCTAGGGAAAGCGCTTGAGCGGCTCCCGAATAGAGCACGCTGATTGGCTAAGTAGGCGCGAACGTATTTCACAGCCTCAGAAACCGTTTTCGGATTCTTATCCATAACCTTTTGTGCCACCGTACGATCTCTACAACCGCGGAGGAAAGATTCAGTACCTAATTGGTTAAGCGTAACCTCGTTAGCCTCCCCATAACCATCTATAACTACCGTTTGAACTCTCTGCGCAAACTCCGTTATTGATTCCGTTTCCTCAAGTCGGAGGTTTGAGGCCTCCATACGGTTTACGACAGCCTCTTGTTTAGAGCTGAATCTTTCCTTCATCTTTTGTTTTAACCGCCTATTATATGTTATATCGTATGAGCGTGTCCGCGTACTCTAATGCGCCATCTTGGAAACAGTAAAAAAAACCGTCTAATGGACTTCTCTGTCCAGTCCTTCTCGTCAGCAAATCGATCGAATTTCAGCACAAAGGGTTCCTAGCGGCTTTTACCGTCAAATGTTGGCATTTTGTGCCTTTGTGGGCTGCTCCTACGATCAGGCTCGTTCCTGGTTCGAGTCCTAGCGGTATCACGCTGATTACGCGGGTGATCATTCGCGTTTGCATCAACACCCCCTGTTCTCTGAACTGGCATGGATTGTACATCAACATTACCCACAACAGCCTGTTGTGGATTATTGATGGCCAATCCATGTGGCGACATGTCTGGCGGTACAGGTGTGTGATAACCATACGGCTGCATGGGCGGAACGCCTGGAAATGGAAACATCGTAGGCGGTGCGTAACTCCGCCTGGAAATGGGGTTGCTTATGGAGGTTGAGTGAACTGGTTTAGAGGCATACCTATAGCTACTGGCTGGACGGGCAACGGCGGTTGACCCTGTCCCCCTTGTTAAATGTTATTCTCAACAGTGTTATTAGGATGCTGAACCTGCTCCTCCAGCTGATTACCAGTGTTACTTACCTGGGAACTGTTTCCCTGTGACCCCCTTACATACATACCATCCTTAGGTATCACAGCCTGTATGTTTGATAACACCTCACCATATGTTGATGTTGACGTCTCTGGCGGTGGCTTGACGGCACCAGGTGATACCCTGTCAGTCACCTGCCAGGAGCCGTCGTTAGGCTGAAATAATGATGACTTATTTTCATCTAATGGACCAATCATTTGCCTAATTTCATCTTGCCCCCTACGTACCTCTAATTCCTCCATTCCCTTCCTTAACTCTCTAAATTCTTCTCTTCACATTTCATCCCTATCCATATTAAATGGACTGGAGGCAGCCGTCATGTCGACGGCAGTTATCTCCCCCTCCAGCATCCATTTTACCCAAACCTCACGTTTTACAATTGATATTTCAGTGAGTTCATCCGGTGATAAGGGTCTACCTTTTTGTTCTCTTTCCTCAATGGCATTATTTGCTGCCGCCTCGCCAACCCCTGGCAATGTCTTTGACAACAGCTTATCCGCAGTGAACAGATTAATACAATCAGACATTTTCTAAATAGAAAGTACGATTTTAAAATGACTCCAAGAAATAAACAACACTATGACTGACAAGCCGTTTACATGGAATAAAAGTCAAACAACAGCAAAAAAAAGTGTTGGTTTATTCCCACAAACTGCTTTAAAAAGGCCGAAACTCTTCTGAAAAGAAACAAAATCAGGTGTACGGAGATATCATAAATCTCGGAGACCGTAAAGAAAACAAATTCCCGCCACCGTGAACACGTGGTCGGTAGCGGAATTACGCAGTAGCACTAAATTAAAGCTAAATTATTTCTAAATAAATTCCAAAACTGCTGAAACGGTCTTAAAAAAACTGTTTCAACGATGAATTTATCAACGATGAATTTAGTACAAAAGTTATCTACAACAATCTCTCTGTTCAATTATGAATGGAGCATAAACAATTTACAAAGTATCAAATTACATAACACGTCAAAATGGCTACCCACGTGCGCGGTTATCGGTAGACCCGAAGTCCGAGAACGTGAGAAAACGGCCACATGTGAAAACGCTAACAATTCTGACACCAGTATTGTAAACGGTGGTTTACACCATATTTATCTACACTTACATATAAAGCATCTACAATAATAGGCAATAGCTACAGTGATAGACTCACCGATTTTGAACACGTCTGTGCAGTTCAGCAGCTAGATATGACGAGGGCGTGCACACGCCGCACGTGATCCTTGTCCGCAGGACCTGCTGACGTCACGGGCTTTGTGGTTCACAACAAAACTAATGATGAATTGTAATGATATCAGGTTGCTTTTTGTAGAAACTGTAATTAAATCGACATAAAAACAATGCCTTAAAAACAAATAATAATAATAATGAAAAACCCTTCTTGGTTTGTCAGTAAAACATTTACGGCACACACAACCAAGCTTTATAATGTAGTCAAAAGGAGGTAACTGTTTTACATTTAAAGCAAACATTACAGCAGTATAAACGATACTATCATTTGAACAATAATTGCTCATATGTCTAATTAACACAAAAATAGTATAAAATAACTTGCTTTGATTTTAGTGGATGCGCCATCATTACTTAACATCATTGAGGACATAGTGCTATGGACTTCATTCGGAACCAGAAACATATATACATAGAGATTGGCAACTTCGCCATTTTTACGATAGGCAGATGTACCTCTGTATGTCCCTAGGAGCTTTAAGATAAACTCTTAAATAGTTAAATACAGCAGAATAACTTTGATATGTTATAAAAATTAAGTAATTTTCAGATGGTTTGAGTACGATTTTGGAAAGAAAACATAATATTTTAACTGATATATTAATAAAACAAAATGCACTTCCGGTTTTGAATGCCTGATTTTCGAAAAGGTAAAATTGCTCATTTTCATGCTTTCAAAAATCATATTAAATAACATCAATTGGGAAAACTGATCACATCAAACCATGATATAATGTTTAAACTTTGTGTCGATGCAAAAATATCATGTTTAAAAGAATACACTTAAAAGAAGTTAGCCAAGGGAAAATGCCTATAAACTGGAGGTCCCTCTGCCTGTCAACATAGACAAAGAAGGAGTTTCCAATCTCTATGTATATATGTTTCTGTTCGGAACGTAATTAATTATTTTGAATATTTTATCTTGAAAATAAGATGCTCAAACTTTTCAATGGTGGTAATGCTAAAATGTTAGTAATCTTGATAATTGAAGAAAAACAATAATTCGTCTGCTTCTGCTTTTGATAATGATAAAGTGTTAGGAGACAACCCCTTGTGACGGGCAGTCGCCATTTTGCTTTACTCTGCTTGGATACAATACGCCTACCGACCCCTATATAAACAGGTCAGAGAAATCACTATATTTGGAAGTAAACACGCAATCACGTGATAACTAGTTACCCATAATACAACTTCGTATTTCGGCCAATGCCATGAATGAGGTATAAGCACGTGACTCTTTTTACTACGTTTTTACTACAAAAAACCGCGTGTTTTGTACCATTTGGGGGAATATCCCCCGCGGATCGTGGTTTCATTTCCAAAGTTGGGAAACTGATTGAATTTCATAAATACATATTTGCATCTTTTCACCGAAGCATTTGTTATATAAATACATAACGATTTTTTCATTACGGTTTTAATGACCATGTATAATTAATATTGGTTCAATCTTTAGAGTGAAAATCCTCCCGGAACGTGGTTTTACCTCAAAAAGTCGGGAACCACATTGGATTTCATAAATACATATTTGCATTTATCTTATCACCGAAACGTTTGTTGTATAAAGACATAACGAATTTGTAATTAACGGTTTGTTTGTTTGATTAATTAACGTCCTATTAACAGCTATGGTCATGTAAGGACGGCCTCCCATGTATGCGGTGTGTTGCGTGTATGTTGTACGAGGTGCGTGTTTTGGGAGACTGCGGTATATTCATGTTGTGTCTTCTTGTATAGTGGAACTGTTGCCCTTTTTATAGTGCTATATCACTGAAGCATGCCGCCGAAGACACCAAGCAACACACCCCACCCGGTCACATTATACTGACAACGGGCGAACCAGTCGTCCCACTCCCTGTATGCTGAACGCTAAGCAGGAGCAGAAACTACCACTTTTATAGACTTTGGTGTGTCTCGGCCAGGGGACAGAACCCAGAGCCTTCCTCACAGGGGCGAACGCTCAACTCAAGGCCAAAAGTGAGGCGGTGCCAAGGGAGGCTTTAGGAAAGATAAAGTTATTTAGGAAGAAGAGAAAAGATAAGATCCTAAATTTAGTCGCCTTTTACGATCATGCAATAGGGGCAGCAGGTACAATTCTAACGCCCTACCTGCAGGGCCATTTGGAGGTAGGGCGTTAGAATTGTACCTGCTGCCCCTATTAACGGCTTCCATGTATACATGTACATATACAAAAATGTACTTGCATATAAATAACAGTTCAAAGTACACGTGTTAAAAAATTAAGTTTGATAGTTCGACATATAGAGTGAAAATCCCCCGGGACGTGATTTTACCTCCGAAATCGACAAGCAGATTGAGTTAGATTTCTGTGGGTACACATCCGGTTTTTACCATGGATTTTGTGTGAATAGCAATCAACAGAGTAAATTATTTCTTATAAGGATATCAGAATTGCTTTGATTTAGCATTAACAAAAGAATCAACACATATTTTTATACTTTCAATTATTTCCTTTTTTATTTAGAATCATCAAATTTTGATACATTTACATGTACATGTATACTCGCGTACCTCGGCAAGAAAGAACAAGAGTAGTGGTTTCGTTGACTTCCTTACATTCTCTCTTTTCATTTAGTCCGTTAATTCACTCGCCTTTCTCACGTAGGTATGGTGCGCGTGCGACGTAAGATATCGTGAGACCTCGATTTTCATGTTTTAACGTGACTTCTGCTTATGTACACGTGTTACATAATCCATGAACATGTATACGTGTTCATTTGTCCACGCATGTGCAGTAAAAGTTGAATTATCAGGGATACATATCGTGAATATGCTTTAGAATTGGATAAAAGCATTCAGTATCGAAAATATCAGTTTTGAAAGGTATTTCATCTACATGATACGTGCTTCATTTTTTTAATGTCTTACTTTTTTAAGCAGTCATAATAGATAATTACAAAATCAATATGAAGAAATATGGTAATACATACATTTGTTACAGGGTAGTTCTTTGAACTGTTATTCATATACATATATGTATACATGAAATCCGTAATTACAAATTCGTTATGTCTTTATATAACAAAGGCTTAGGTGAAAAGATATTAAATGCAAATATATATTTATGACATCCAATGTGGTTCCCGACTTTGGAGGAAAAACCACGTCCCGTGAGGATTTTTACCCTAAAGATTGAACCAATATTAATTGTACATGACCATTAAAACCGTAATAAAAATATCGTTATGTATTTATATAACAAATGCTTCGGTGAAAAGATTAATGCAAATATATATTTATGAAATTCAACCTATTTCCCAACTTTGGAAATGAAACCACGATCCGCGGGGGATATTCCCCTAAAAATACAAAACATGTGTTCTTTTTGTAGTAAAAACGTAGTTAAACGAGTCACGTGCTTTTACCTCATTCAAACCATTGGCCGAATTATGAAGTTGTATTATGGGTAACTAGTGATCACGTGATTACGTGTTTACTTCCAAATATAGTGATTTCTCTGACCTGATGAAGCGCGTGTAATCGACACACGTGCGCTCAGTCATGTACATATACACCTAACAGTTGTCCACACTGTTTATCACCTACTAATATATAAACAAACCCTTACCTGGTAGGCAAACACGTCAATTTCTCTAAGCTGTCATTTAGATGTTTCATAAAATGAACTTTCCACACAAATGAATAGAAATTCCAATAAAAATCCACATATATCCACGTATACTATCGTACCCGATGTACTCGAGTGGCCACGTGCACGTGACCACCTGTCCTGAACAAGTGACACTTTCATATATAAAGTACGGAAGGCACACACGTGTACATGTGCGTGTAATATCTAATCTATATTGAAGTGTTTTATTAGCGCGTATTTGACATATTTTGGGATCTAGCTGGGACTTTTACTTCAATGAAACCTTGTCAGGTGAGTGCAGTGTTTATTTTTAGTTTGACAATGTTGTCTGCTATAAGAATTTCCGAGTCTGTTTACGTTATAATCAAAATGGATCTCGCACGTTGAAAGAAGGTATGAATTCATTCATTAATTTTCATTCAACTGTATAGATCTATATATGGTTCTTAGAAACTTTATTTGAGAAAACTTTTAAAATTTTATTCTTATGGCACGGCATCAGTTTATACGTGTAGTAGGAATGATATTCCGTATCTAGATACATGTACGTTCAACCCAGGTTATCTCCCTAGGGTTCCGCCTCTCTGTATTAATCACATTACAACACAAGTTAGGACGACCACACAGTAGACAAGACAACATATATAGACATACGCACCTTCAAAATACTGTATGCCGCTCGACGTCCACCCCACAGACCCTGTAAATAATATACTAGTACTACATATAAACCGCACTGGTGAGCCTGTCGCTCTGATGTGCCACGCGCACAGGTATGCGTGCTCCTTATACACCCTGCACGCGCAAGGCTAGCCAATCATTTGAGTTACGGGTAGAATGACCCGCGCTATTTTAAATATATATATATCTCACAGGGACCTGGCACGGAAATTTTTAACCAACAGTATACATATATACATATTATAGTAGCAATGATACTATAATATGTACATTGTAGATATGTATACTGTTAGTTTAAAAAAATCGTGCCAGGTCCCTGTGATATATCTTATCACACACGAACCATATCCCTGGCGCCAGGACTCAAACACACACCCACACGTAGTCTTACTTTCAATTCTGCTACATACGTAAACAAGTCCGGGGTATATATACTACTCAAAATTTGCTAAGGATCACTTTTATTTTGTAGTATATCAAATTCATTTAATTGTACAATATTCATAAAAATACTTTAATGATGTCTTTAAGATGTCTAAACACAGGTTCCAACAGGAAAACTATGGAATTTTCACGAGTGCTCGATACATTACTTGCGAAACAGAGCTACCCCCAAAATCACAAAAACACAGCAATGGGAGCGAAAATGAAATTCGCGGGTGGGGTGTGTTGCTTGGTGTCTTCGGCGGCATGCTTCAGTGTTATAGCACTATAAAAAGGGCAATAGTTCCACTATACAAGAGGACACAACATGAATATATCACAGTCTCCCAAAACACGCACCTCCCACAACATACACGCAACACATCGCATACATGGGAGGCCGTCCTTACATGACCATAGCTGTTAATAGGACGTTAATAAATCAAACAAACAAACAATTTCGCACACAGTGTAGACAGGTATGTCATATCATGGTTGAAAAGTGTGGGTTTTTCTTACATATATTCAAAAAAATAATAGTCAGTTCATAAAATTATCACAGATAAGGATTAGGTGAGTCTTTTTGTTGAATGTGACAGTTACAACTATATTTTCTAAATTACGCAAGCGAAAATGCTGACCGGTATATACCTGTACGTATTATGTATTTGCATCTTAAAGAGTTAGCTTCCCTTTCGGGTAGGTATTAATTGTGACGTCATGTTTTTATGAGAGTAACGTCATTCAGTTTAGAGACAATGACGTGATTATTGTTCACACAATAATGACGTCACAATGGATAGGATACCTACCCGCAAGGGAAGTAACTCTGTAATATGCAAAGACGGAATATGGAAACACCCGAAACAACATACAAGATAGTGAATATTAGTTATAAAAATTATCTCTTCATTAAATAATGTAAAATGAGAACGAGTTCGAGACTTCCGTTTTGGATTTTTTTTTGTTTTTTTTTTTTGTCCTATTTGTCTTTACTTCAAGTTTCCAATTTTTACAATACTTTTCAAAATGTGACTGATTGTAGATCGATAGCTGACTCAGACATTATAACTGTATCGCCATTAAGAAATATAAATAGTTATATATACATGTACATTCCAATAGTATTAACTAAATCTTTTATATTCTGCAGACAATTGACGCCATGTTCTTTAAAAATAAATCTCCAATGTCATTAAGAAAAGTTTCAAATAAGAAAGGTTATAAACTGAATTTTCGCCTTGTTTTACTCCGACGATGCAAGTTAACATATTTCCATTTTTGACACAGGAGTTTGTATTTTCATATAAATTAATTATTGCTTTAAACATTTTTCCAGTTATATTGTTTCTTTGATCTTTTGTCATAAACCTGATTCGAACGCTTTTCCAAAATCAACAAACGAACAAAACCCTTTTGGTATGTTCGTTGAAGCGTTTTATAGGAACACATAACAAAATAACGTTTTAATTAAGCAAACTTCCTGAATAAGATTTCCATGAAATTCTTTTCGATGGAAAATATCTATATAAAACTCAATAACTGAAGGCATGAAAATTACAGATAGATGACTTCAAGGCAGTGCTAACATTGTTTTGTAAGGTAAATTGTTAACTACAAGGAGAATTGTTGAATTATCGTTACCAATTAATATCATTGTTTCATTGACTATACTGAATAGGTCCCGAAGGGAAAGCTGACAAACCTTTGAAGACCACGAACTTATTTTATATTTTACATTATACTATCGTACAATCAGATAAACGGTTCTTATACTCCGGTAGCGTACAATGTATGTTGCTATAATAAAATGTGGTTGCATTACTGTAGTATACTGAAGCCATCAATTAAAAAAAATAATAATAAAAATGGGAATGTGACTTTTTTTATTTGGTTTATTTTTTTAATGATATAAATAAATATATTTTACAGCACATATATTAGCACGTTTCGTTAGATAATAGCACACAGTGTCCGGTAAAATCGGCTTCACAACTTGACACAAGATGTCTTGGCCCAAGACTTGTCTTTTTTATACATTGTCCTTTACATCCTCGTTGGTGTACCCGAGATTGACACAAATCCTGTCCGTGCTCTCCATTGTAAAGCTGGGGATACTTTCCAAGATATTGTAGGAAATAACCATAATGTCTGTCATGGAAGATAATCTCTACATCTGAAAGTGACAGGGGAGATAATTTCAACATCTGGCAGGGGAGATAACCCTAGCACTTGGGGTCACTAGCACTATATAGGAACTGTTGTATATCTCACACTGTCGTCTCAGTGACCACTCTCTTGGTAGTCGGTGTCAGCAGATGCTGGATCTACAAATAAAACACAAAATTATCAATATAATTCATAATACAGAAACAAAGACTTGGGTCCTTATGCAGATGAGTATGTCAGATTTAAAGTTGAATTTCTTGTAATTTTCACTTTAACAAATTGTTGTATAACATACAATCTGTAAAAATGATATTGCATTGTTTTCATGAATTTATTATTAAGTACATTTACATAATCTAGCGTTTGGATCGTTGATTTTGATGGAAATCAAAGATTTATTTTAAAATATTGGGAGTTATTTTAAAGCGGTGAGTTCACCATATGTTTTTCTTTTAATTTGAAGGTTGATTTATATATGAAGATAATTGATGTAAATGTGTAGATAAGTATTATGTCTACCTTGGTGAAGAGCTTGATGCCATAAAGATGATGTATGTACTGGTTCGCTCCTCTCTGAATAGTCATCAGAGACTTAGGTCGGGTCTGTGAACATCTCCGGACATACTCCCAGCAGGCCCTCCTCAAGTCGTCTAACCCAAACTGTTTAGCACCACATAGTAAACCTGAAAATACAACGATATAATGTATAAATATAATGCAAACATAAACCGATAAATCTATTTATGAGAAGTTAACAATCTAACATAATTAAAATCTAAAGCACTAGGAATTTAACATTGAAATCTAAAGTAATAGAAATTTAACATTAAAAACTAAAGTAATAGAAATTTAACATTAAAATCTAAAGTAATAGTTTAACATTAAAATATTAAAGGAATTGTTTCGCAGATAATTGAGAGTAAACGGAAGCAATGATGTTTACTAAACAATTATGATTGAAGTTTGTATAATGAATTTAATACTTTGTTTGTTCCATGAAAAGGAAAATGTAAAGAATAGAAGCAAAATCTTTTTCTTACCTGCAACACTTCTGGAGTCTATATCCACAGATCCACAGTGGATGAATTGCACGATCTTTCGGAAGTCTTCGGGCTGGTACTTGTTCACTTCGATAATTAGACGGGACAGTCTGGTCTTCCTGGACTTCTTGGCTTCTGACACAGCACGTTCGTTCTTCAGGATGAGCTGGTACATAACTCTGAAACATTAATAGAATAAATTTAGAAAAGTTGGTCAATATTATAAAACCGAGATCTTTTTATGTATATTGGCTCTTTAAATATTGTATTTATGAGTCAGTCATTGTATATCACAGAGTTACCTCCCTTGCGCGTAGGTATCTATCGTGACGTCATTATTTTGTGAGCGATATTTACGTCGTTTTGTCTTAAAAGTATTACGTAACACCTGAAGTAACAATCAAGTATTCAATACCTACACGTAAGGGCATATAACTCTGATAGGCTTACAGAATAGTTTACATGATCTTTCAGTAGTATGATGATTAGAGACAACCAGATGGTCTATGGAGTCATAAACGATTTTCCAAGTTACTAATAATATAAATCGTCCGAAATAGTTCAAGCTCACAGTTAAAGACGATCTTTATGTCACTCTCGTTTATTTACCTGCTGCGAGTAGACAAAATGGCCTTGACCCCATAAATGGGAACTCTGGTTGGACCAACAATGAATGTGACGTTACAGAGGTCGGGCATGGATATGATGTACTTCAGATGATCACAGAGGGCGCTTGTGTTCTGATACTTCACATGGCTACCGCTGACGTCACATTCTAAACCTACACCGTCATCAGCTTCGACTTGGCTGTCTCCATGGTGATATACAGAAGGTTCAGCATCCGATACGTCAGAGGAAGATTCGTAACCAGAGGAGAAACCTACATAAAAAGACACAATATATGATAATTATTTGATGGTTGGTGAATAAGAATATTGGTGAATTCTGATATCTTGTTATTCTAGAAATCAATTCCAAAGATTATGTAAGAAATAGTTTCATAATACAGCTATATTTTTTCCACATTTTATAAATTAAATAGATATGATATATATAGCGGCAAAAAGCCAAAATGCAGAACATATGTTCAGCTATTACGTCCGATTAATTCAAAACATAGCTTACAGCCTTGACTTAAAAAAATTACGGGAGTTTGAAATTGACACACACACACTTAACACTTTCCAAATAAATTTGCATACGTTAAGGATTAAGGGAGGTAGCTTAATTTAATTCGTGTTCAAAAGTTGGGGAGTTCGATCATCTATATTCACGATTTGAACTAACAGTGTCTGTAAATAAGCATTAAAGATTCCTTCTCAGAAATAATAATAATAAAATAACTTTCAATATTAATTTACCTTCAGATTCCGACTGTTCATTATGAAGGTCCAGTTGATCATTGTCGACAAGTCTGGCGGTAGATTCAGCTCTCTCCATTGTTGTAATGTATTAGTGTTACTTAGTATACGTATGTATTGTTGGAAATCTATAGATGATTGTGATGGGAATAACTTGGGGGTTCGTGGTTTTTATACAACCGTTTGATCACTTAAGGAACCATGACATGGAGCAAATCAGAAATTGTCACTCTCCCTCAGTGTCCAAAACTGACCGCTGTCGAACCCACGTGCGTGACCGCGGTCGACCCGTGACAGATTGACGCGCGTGTGAGTTTAACGCGCGTCGATTTGTTTTGATAACGGATATCAAAGTGACCATATGCCAGCAATAGAATTGTTTACATAGGCCCCGATTGTCTTTAAACGAGGTAATCTAGGCAGGTATCTATTCCTTATTTACCATGATTTAATTATTGTAAACTACATTATTTTATTAACATCTCAAACTCTATTACATTAAAATACAATGCATCCGATTAAAACAGTTATATATCATGGACCTTGTATATAGATCCTATAAATTATAAGAGCCATTCAATACATGAATTATTAACAGACGGTGAATACAGACTATCAATAAACCGCCTAGAATATATTAGGAAAAGACATTAATTTTATCACATTATTCAATATTTATATTGTCTTATGCGTTAGAGTATTTTAAAATAAACAAACATTTATTCTCTTATACCACAGGACGTTGGCAATAAAGAGAAGAAAATCCGTCTTGTAGATCGTCTATGGTTTTGTCCGGGGACTTTGATTACTCTTTATTACGGACAACACATGTTAGAATTATCGGTATGTTCACGGCTAGTAGAAAAATAGAATCAAATGTTTATAAATAATCTGTATTTTTTTTTTTATAGATTTTTATGCTGACTTCGGGGTTATTAAATTCGAATTCGTGTATTCCTGTTTTCATGACATCTCTAACTTATTACAAATTATCTAAAGTTGTATATACACCGAGTTAATTCCATTGTAATGTAAAATACAAAGAAAAAGAACATGGTGTTATAATTGTGAATCCAAGATTAGCACTAACAAACAACATTTATTTAAATTCATTTTATTTTTGTTTACTATGTACCACAGTCTCCCAAAGCACATCACATACACTGGAGGCCGTCCTTACATGACTCTAGCTGTAAATATTACGTTAATTAATCAAACAAACGAATCACTCACTAAGGTGTCCAATATGAAACCACGCGAAAGGGACGTATTAAGTCGGCCAATTAAATCAATTAGCACATAGAAACCTGAATAAAGTGCTGACCGGAGTCATAAAGAACAAACAACTGAATTACAGAATTAATCCCATTTTAACGATTGTTTAGTAATTAAGTTGCTTATTAGTATTATTCCTTTTGAAATCCACACGTGCCTTGTAATTTCGACTAGGTTCTGTTTAAAAGTTCGAATCTTTTACTTTCATGATAAAAGTCATTCGACTAATAAGGAATCAACGAAAATGAATTGACAACAAACATTTTAGCGAGCACAATCCACAAAACGTATAGCTAGCTGAATATTAAATTTTCTTACGTCAACTTATGTATTGTATACCTGTAGTTATCTTCTATCATCTGCTAATGCATGTTCACTTTATAATGTTTTAACGTTTTCGCCAGACTAATTCAGGCCAACATTGCACCTATTGATGAACAGAACAGCATTCACTATTTCGAACAACCATTGTCATCGATCAGAAATTTACCTTTCACTATTTACCACGTTCAATTTATTTCAATTCTTGTTGACTGACCGTCACCGAGAAATCGAGATTTTCTTATACAGAATGATGAACTTGTCATCTTCATCACAAAGAGCCTGAAAATGACGGTAACTGAAATTAAAATCCTTAATTTCAATATTTTGTAATGCTTTTAGTTCAAACACATTTGTGAGATGCAATTTTAAAACAAAAATTACTTTAAGATAATACCGTGCGGATATCCATGTAGTATTTATCGGCTTCTGTTCTTGATTACTGTCTCTGTTTCTAAAGATTGTTTTTTCTTAAGGACTTTCATATTTCGTTAAAGGATTTGTGCAGTCAAAAATGATAATTTCAGTTTATGCTGGAAATGGCTTTATTAGCACGTGTAGAAACCTCTCCGTGCCACGCGCGACCGAAATAACCTGTAAGTATAAACATATGTATATATGTTTCTGCTGTAAGCCGTCGATATCGAGGTCCAAAATTCTGACCACCCGATTATGCATATATTCTAGTTCTAAACCGTGTGACGTCATAATAGTCCGCTTATACATGTAGCTGTACTATAACTGATGTGATATCACTTACATCGACGGTCACAGACCACAAGATCAATTTATTCAAAAATGGTATCATGAAATTGACAGTTCCTCGCGAGGACAAATGTATTCTTTTTTAAAGTCTCAATTCAATTTTGAACCATACCTTTTGAAACTGAATCATAACCAACGTAAATATCTGTGTAAATTTAGAACTTCTAATTTAAAATTCCCTATAGAGACAGGCAGATGGAACAACATCCCTCGCGAGGAAAGGTTATGTCCTCTCTGTACAAATTGTGTTGGAGATGAGTACCACTATCTATATGTATGTAATCATGAATCTGTTGTAGCATTACGAGAAATTTATATGCCAAGATACTACTTTACTAATCATAATTATCACAAAATGAAAGGAATGTTTACTATATGCAATACAGCTCTATTAAGTAAAGTAAGTAGTTTTATTCAGAGAGTAATTAAGCTTCTTTAAACTATATAAGGAAAAATAGAATTGTTAGTTTCAATGTATTTAAATTTGCCTATTGATGACTGTGTCCATCTATTATTTCCTTCTTTATTTTCATTTTTATAATTATTATTTTTGTTCCTTTTGACCTCTTGTTGCATATGTACATATGTCATGAGTGAATAAAAAATCTTGAAAATCTTGGAAAAGCCAATCAACGATTTTTTATGATTACTTTTAAGTGAAGTTAATCGTACAATAACTTTGGCTCGAATGTAAATAACTAAATGAGTGAAATTCGATGTTTCAAATACTCTAATTTATGCTCTAATAGCAGGTATCTTCGTGTAATTATGAAAGAAAATCCACACAGAAATAAAAGTTTCTGATTTTTTGTCGAGGAGTTCAGCAACGAATAAGCTTTAATTAGATGATATTTTCCTGTAGTCTGTATCTTTGATACATTGTGAAATACAAAGTTTGTGACTGTAAAATGAAATTTAAACGTAACAATTTAAGAAGTATTGACGTACGTACATACCGATGATTGATCATTACAAACATTGTGTTGTGTGTTGCTAACCGAATGAATTGAGATACATTTATTACAATACCGTAAAACGTTTCAACATATGGTAGAAAGAATTTATTTTTGATATTAGAAAAGATCTAAATATTGAGATATTAAGCAAACCAAACTATTTTTTCAGACCATGCGGTCGCTTTCAATTTTTAATCGATATACGAGTAGATACTCCGATATAGATGTATAATTAGCCATGCCTTTGGTTTGATGGTTATGTAATACCCGGACCAGGATGTTGTTTACCTGTACACAACGTCATTCATCGAACTCGCCTGTAATTACCTGGCCGCGGGCAATTTGATATTCGGTGGACTATATCGGGTATTTGCTATTGTCATACTGTCAATCAGGTTAGGACATCCGTTAATTGGATTGTGATTTGAATTATGGAAACAAGATTTCAAGATTTTTCAAGATTTATTTATTCACTCAGACACAGTAACTGTGTGACAAGAGGTCCAATTTATAACAGAGTTTTAGTGCATGACAGGCACGTGTATATAGAGATATAAACATACAAAATGTAGTACATGAGATATACACATATACAATATAGAACATGGCATTTGTTTGCAATTATTATACATGTTTTGTATAAGAGACAAAAAAGAACAATGTAACATGCGTTTTTATAAGAGTAAAGACAGTTTTTAAATAAATGAACTGATATTAATTAATAGCTTCTTATTGAAAATTCTGAACATTCCTTCCATTTTAACTTTGCTTGGATTTTTGTGATAATAGGATGGAATAAACTTTAAAGATGCTCCACCGCTGACAAATGGTATTTTTTCACTATCAAAAACAGGAGCAGACGATTTAGTATTTTTCTTCAGTTACAAAAGTTACTTACTTTCCACCATTACCACCATTGAAAAGTGTGAGCTTGTAATTTAACTTTAGGTTAAAAATGTAAAAAAAATAATTAATTGCATCCCGAAAAAATTCCGTGGCACTATATCCTATATGGAATAAATTACTGATTGCGCATGCACCAAAGGCAAAATAAATTATTTTATATTATTTTTTGTGTTAATTAGACATATACATACACGATTAAACACCAATTATTGTTCAAATGATGAATATTATTTATGCTCTGTCGGCGGTGGAGCATCTTTAATCTTAGTTGTTTAACATTAATATGATTACATAAAAACAAGGACGTATCCTTGATAAAAACAAATAATGAAATTCATCTCCTATACCCATATTACACAATGTACATATTCTATCATTCCCTTGCAACCCTCTCCATCTTCCGGTTTCTACCGGTAGTTTCATATTGGAAGTTCTAAATTTAAATCTAAATTTACATTTTTGAATCTTTGTTTTTCAGCCGTATCAAGTAATCTTCTAAACCAAAATTGTGTTTAAAAGTAGTATAAACATTTCCTCTAGATGATTTTTCTATATCACTTAACCAGTGCTGTATAAACTGATCTTTTAATTTTTGTTTAACTTCGTTCTTTAAAAAGTTAATATTTGGTATACTACTTTTTTGATATAACCAGACATGACTTAAACCGATATTATTAAAAGTATTTTTGATAATCGAGATCCATTTTAATTGCATTTGTCCTGTTTCATGAAGTGAATACATCAATCTATAAATACGGCTTGATAATTTATTTTCATTACAAACCAACATATACCAAAATTTCACCATTTTTAATCTAATATCTACATCTAGTGAGTATCTTCCAGATTCTCCATATACCATAAAGTTTGCCGTGCTTTTTCTTAGGCCTAGTATTCTCTTACAGAACTGTAAATGTATCTTTTCAAGAAGTTGTGTTTTCTCATAGCCCCATATTTCGCACGAGTTTAATAAAATAGGATTGACTAGTGTATCAAATGATTTAAATTTCAAGTCAATTGGTAAGTCAATATTTCTTATTTTACGATATACAACATAAAGTGCCTTTTGGGCCTGTTCAGACAGTCGATTTGTTTCTGCAGTAAAGTTGCCATTATAATTAAACAAAATACCTAAATAGGAAAATGTGTCTTGTATCTCAAGCTCCTTATTATATAATGTGAACCTATTTTCATTGTTATTTTTTGTCTTTGAAAAAATTACTACTTTTGTTTTTTGTGTATTCACTGTTAATTTCCAATTTTCACAATACTCTTGGAACATATCAAGCATAAGCTGCAAACCTTCAGGAGTTTCCGACATTAGGACTGTATCGTCAGCATATGAAATAACAAACATTTTTACACAAATTCCAATTGAATCCCAGCACAGTTCGTGTAGTTTTGATAAACAGTCAACGTTTTTCGAAGCTGAAAATTCTTCCAGATCGTTAAGATACAATGCAAACAAAAATGGGGAGCAATTTTCTCCTTGTTTTAACCCAATATTACATGTGAACATTGGTGTTACTTCATTACCATTTCTAACACATGATTTAGTATTTGAATACATATTAAACAAGACTTTGAAAATTTTACCTGTAATATTACTTTTGAATAATTTTCGCCACAAACCAATTCGCCAAACTGAATCAAAAGCTTTGCGGAAGTCAATAAATGCACAATACAATTTTCTTCCCGAGGATAAATAAATCGATATCAATGCATGTAGAATAAATATATTATCAAGTGTTGAATGCCCTTTTCTGAAACCAGCTTGCGCATTACTTATTAGGTTAATCTCGTCGGAGAGTTTGTATTATCTAGAATTCAAAATTGATGTAAACACTTTTCCCAAACATGAAACAAGAGTTATCGCCCTATAATTATCCAAATCCTTTTTGTCTCCTTTATTTTTAAAAATGGGTTTGATTACACCCGTGTTCCAACTTTCTGGAATTATACCACTATCCAGTACAATATTAAATAAATCAACATATATAGGTAACATAATGTCAACTGAGCTTTTAATATACTAATTTATAATATTATCTAATCCGCATGATTTATTATTACTTATTTTTTATAGCAATATTAATTTCATCGGGGCTTATTCTACAATTTAAAATATTTTCATACTGATTTTCAGTCATTTCTGGTAGAACAAAGTCCTCAACCTGCTCATTATCATAACTTATTTTTTTTTTTAAATATTCGTGAATCTCGTCTAAAGTCAAATCAATTTTACCTCCCTTTGATGTCTTATCAATTTTCTTTAATATTTTGAAGTTTTTCTAATTTCATCTTCGATATCTTTTTGATAATTTGAATAATTATTATTTATCATATTTTTATATTCCTTACTTTTCTTTTTTAATTGTTTCCGGTTCGCATTACTTTTTAGCATCTTATACGCGTTTTTTGCTTCATGGAATTCTTTCCTTTTTACGACACATTCGTGGGTAAACCATGGTTGGTATCTTTTATTAGTTTTACCCGACTTTTTCTTTATAACCTTTTTGGTCCCAAAAACCTTTGTTGAGGTTTTCATAAACATAGTACTTACATCATTCACAACATTGGTTATATCCTGTTCAGATATATCATTTTCAGAGACTTTCATATTTTCAATTTTCATATTTATCGATTGTAGATATCGTTCTGTATCATTTCCAAGTTCAGTTATGAAATCATTTTGTCTATCGTTGACCCATTTTTCACTTTTCTCTGTAATTTCAACTGCGTCGTCAACTACATTTTCAGTTAAAAATATGGAAAATACTATTCTATTATGCACATCTGAGATTAGTGGATCAAAATCAAGAATCTCAAATTGATTAATTAAAGGAAACACATTGGAAGATACAATCAAATAATCAACTAGACTTACATTTTTAAAGGTGTTTCTTCCAATATATTTATCGTTACCGATTCTACCATTCACTATATATAGGTTACTATTTTTGCAGAATTCCATTTAACACCAAAATTATTTGGTCTCGCTGTGTCCTGACTTGTTCTCTGAAGTGGAATTCCTAAGCGAGCGAGATTCTCAAAATCATATAGATCATCATACAAGTCATTATCTTCTAATATATCTATCACGGCTATCAAATTATCATCAGGTACCACGTAATCATTGTATGAGTTAGTTCTGGCGTTAAAATCGCCAATAAGCATTACCATTTTTTCTTTCTTCATCAAGCTTATCATCTCGTCTTGGATTTCTGAAAATGCCTCATTAGATGCGTACTTAGACGTTTCCGGTGGAACATAAACACAGCCTAGTAGTAGCGCAGGTGAGTTATTGAAACATCGTATCTCTACCCATTGTACAAATTCTGATATTGTTTCTGGGAACAAAAAATATGGCTTGTACATCTATACTCTAGTTTTTTTATTGTCAGCTCCATTTTTAAAATGAAGATGTAAAAGCAAATGGAAATAAAATATCCCTGATGATACTTAGGAATATATATTACATATATATATATATATACATGTGTAGGAGTCGGTTTATAATTGTATGTGTTTAATTTATTTACCGGAAACACAGACTAAGATGTTTGATTTGGGATATTCCTGGTAATGCTTAAAACTTAAAACATATTTGACCACGGTCATGGTGCCATGGCAGATTTAATACTGAAACACGGGGATCATCCATCCGTTTAATTTCGTATGTTCTTGAGTTCTTTTGATTGGATGCATGTCACAATAAACATAAAACATAAATGTGATCTATTTTATTTTAAATGTGCTTCACAATAAATCTGAACATGCAAAAATGTTCCTGCTTTCGTGTGCTGAATGTTTTGCCTCAAATATACTTTAGACATTTCTCTGAATGAAAGCGTACGTATTTGATCAATATACATGTTATCCCATGACATGTTTTGTATGTATCACTGTGTCATATATTACAGTAAGCGGTTTGAGAGGCATACGCCAATAACAATAAGGATAAAAATGGCTGCCTCCGCAGATAAATTTTCACAGCATATTTGGATTTTCTAAATAATTCCGATTCTACAGTGCTTGTAATAAAAAATAATATATGTTCATGTTGTTCATTTCACGAGATTTTATTAAATAAGTCTTGTGATTTTAAAGTTTGAATAACTCCTCGTTCAAGATCCTATATCATATCACTATTTTGACTTGTGAAGTTTCGTTTTAGGTTACCCAAACAACAACTTAATATGGCGGAAGGTGGATTTGTTCAGGACCAGTCATCAGACAATGCCCTCGGTAGTCCATCTCTCGACACTCTGATGCTTGAATGTCCTATCTGTCTAGAACAGCTCCGACATCCCAAGTCCCTCCCCTGTCTTCATTCCTTCTGTCAAGAGTGTCTTGCTAGCTACATCATCAATGAATCGTCAGGTAAGATGGCGTCGGCGTCTTCTTTCTCGTGTCCAGTATGTCGTAGGGACACCGAGCCGTTAAACCAGTCAGAAGACAAACAACGTTGGGCCGAACAATTTCCTACCAACAATCTGGCGGTAGAGATGATCCAACATTTACAAAATACAAGCACGCTGATCATGTGTAAACCTTGTGAGAAGAAAGGAAACATGAACATTCCGGCAAAGTTTTGGTGCGAGCAAACCAAATTTTACTTCTGCGAATCCTGTAAAGTCGGCTTCCATGACTTGATTCACGATGATTGTGAGCCCGAGAATATCACCGAAAGGAACAAATCAGCCACCATTCGACGGAAGATGTCGGCTACTGGGTGTGGTAAACATAAGGAGAAACTGGAGTATTACTGTGAGGATCATCAGATCCTTGGATGTCACAAGTGTATCATCGTCGATCATCGGAAATGTGAGGCGGTGACATCAGCAGACGATTTCCGGGACAAGATACAAACCACGAAAATTGAGGATCTTCTTACTGAACTTCGAAAATGCGTTAATTCCATGGAGATACTGATAAAAGATGTCGAGGAACAGCTACAGTCCATGACAGAAGACCAAGTCACCGCACTTCAAAGTTTAACAGACTTACGTACGAATATTAACGAACGGTTCGATGTACTTCAGAAAGAGCTTACAGACAAACTGACAATATCATTCAAAGAGGAGAAGGAAAACCTAGATATATCGCGGAAGACGTGTGAACGGCTGATGTTCGCTATGCAGAGAACCCTGACGTCATCACAGGATCCCGGCCTGAAGGAGGACACCGCGGGGACGATCAGTCTGTTTCAGAGAGGTCAGGCGGAGGTCGAGTCGTGTAAGGGACTGATACAGGAGTTGGAGAAGTCGTCAAGGTCTACCTGTCTGAGACACGAGTATAACCCTGACATACTCACATTGGACACAAAGACCAGTCTTACCCTGGGGAAGATACTCGTCCATCAACAACAGAGGAAACTACCAAATACTGCGGCATTGTCCGAACGTCAGTTGAAGATAACCAGAAAGATCAACATCAAAGTTCCCACTGACGAGAAAGACTGTGCTGTGTATGGAGTAGTCCTCCTGTCTGGTGGACGTATTGTTGTAGGAGACAATGCAAATCACAAAGTAAAATTATTTACGGAAAACGGTGATTTTAAATGTGACATAGAAATAAATGAAGAATTTTGCGACCTTTGCCGTATTGATGATAACACTGTGGCAGTGACATTGGACGAAGATAAAACCCTATGTACAGTCAATGTAAGGGATTTAACCTTGACCGTCCTATCTAAAATTAAAATTCAAAACTTTACTGAAGACTGTCTTGGTGTCACATACAATAACAACACGTTTGTTGTTGGTACACTAACATCACTTTACAGTGTACCACAAAACGGGGGTGAAGCTACAATGCTCTATAAAATTGAATCTAAATGTCTGCATCTCGCCAGTGATAAGATGAATGGACGTGTCTTTGCCAGCATCTACACCTCTGACCCTGACGCTGTAGCCGTCACCCGACTGTCTGACGGGACACACACAGATGTACTGAAGGTCGGGGTCGTGAAGGGTACAACAGGTATAGACGTAGACAGGGAGGGTAACGTGTATGTTTGTGGGGCTTCCTCCCACAACGTCATACAGATGTCTGGAGACGGGACTAACGTCAGGGAACTGCTGACGTCATCAGATGGAATAGAACATCCGCGGGCGATTTCCGTGTTGGGAGATAAAGTAGTGATCACAAGTGAATCAACAAAACAACAGAACTTTGTACGGTTGTTTGAGCCTGTTTAAAGGAAAACGTAGTTATATAAACTGTGCTTAAATACTGTTTTACGTTAAAACATGATAATAGTGGTGTTGAGTTTGCGAATTATTTGTTATACTAATCCTGTTGGAAATGTTATATTACAAATATTGTACATAGTCCTGTAATATTTTATCGGTATTTATAGGTAACAAAGTAGTAAAGTATTGATTCTCGGATAAAAAATATATAAGAAGAATGAATCACTGTGTGGACATGTATTTCACTTCATTAAATCATCCGTAGTATAATTTGAGCTTTTAGGTGTGATTATCGATTACCATATCTATCTTGGGATATATAAGCGCAAGATGTATAATTTTTTTGAATTTTTTAAAAACTTTATCAGCTGTGCAGAATTAAAAAATTCCTACCAATGTCGGCTAGAATTACCTACCATTTGTGCAGCATTGCGGTATTGATATTTAATTAATTGTATTGATTTTAAGCTTTCATCAGTACAAACAAAAACAGTAGTGATACAAAGATATTTTATCATGAACTTGTTGGAAAAAGGGAAATAAACGAATTATTAATTTTTTTCTTGTTAACCTGTTCGTGACCTTATCAATTATTGTCATATGTCATAATGCATACTAATATCTAATCAAGACACTTCTGTTTAATTGCATCACAACAGACGACATTTAAAGCTAATAATTGTATCGTCCAATAATTGAAAAAGGGATAATCTTGGATCAATATTATTTCTTTTCTTCATTCAACAGTTAAATCTCTTTAAATCCGTGATATTGAATACCTAAGCTTCAGTCATTTTTGTGATAGAGTATTGACCACATCTGAGTGTAGTTGGAACGATGTGGTATTTTAGATCCCAATTTTAAAATTGGATCCACATTTCTCGGAACAAAAAAGAGCCAACTTATAATCACTTTATCAGTTATTATAAAACTTAGGTAAAAGTCCATTTTACTTCTGTCATCCAGTTTCTTAGAATATTGGCCTTATTGCTTGATAATATAACAAGGAAGTATTTCACTTGTTAACCAAAATGTTGATTTCGTAAAGACACAATGATCTGTAATGACTTGAAGTGACGAAATTTTATTACACCAGTACTTTGGCCGTGAACGGTAGGCATATCCTGGATATTCCAAAATAGTGCCGTGTTGTCCGTTCTGTGGTCGTGGCCTTCACTGATTTTACAAAGTATCAACTTGAGCTTAAATGAAGAATCAATACAAAAGATAAACACCTGACATTTACAGCTCAAATCTTACTGGTCAGTATTCAGATGCTAATTATACACCACCTGGGGGGGCCAGTGTACGTAAAATAATTACTCAATTAACTTTAAGTGACAAGCAGATATAATTACCGCGGTCAATCCAACAACAATAAATTAAAGGGATTTGTATAGCAATGTCAAATGTAGTAGTGTCTGAAATAAATGTACACATCCATCTGTCAGTTACAATTATAAACTATAAAATCCTTATGATAATAACATGATTTTGTTGATTCTTAAAATAGTGTTATGTCTGATCTTTAATAAATGTTTCCTGGCCCTCTGCCTCATAAGATAATTTTGTAACTGGAATATATAAATCAATCATATATTCATCATACATTTATTGATGAGCGAAAAATCAGTTACATAGAATAGAATATTCAGGAAATAAACATAATTGACTCGCTCTCGGCCTTGGTGCTGCAGATCTACTCCACTCCGTGTATACATACCCCTGTCGTTCTAATTAAATATCAGTCACAAGCATGTAAGTTATCTCCTCTTCCCCGGTGTCATCATCTGTGCAAACTAGCACTGTGCCATCCTCGATACCCCAGTATTTGACTATTGCTCACTTTCGTTATATCACTGAAGGCAGTCGTGGAGAAAACAACTGATCAATCACAGACTCGCACAGACTTCCTTTGACTATTACATGTTACATAGAACGAAACCATAATTCAACGATTACATCCACGGAGCTTTCAAGTTTGCTATGATATATTCCAAGGGTGAATACAACCACAGTGATAGTAACCCCTGGAGTCTCGAGGATGGTACTGTGACTTTGTATTGAATGTGTCGTAATAATATCAACATTAGGAAAGTTCAATCTTTTATCAATTATAATATTGTTCAGTATCCACCATGATATTAAATATTTCAGTGGCGCTCATTTAACTGTTTCTCGACTCTGAAGAAATCTGATAAGATATGCCATTTCTGGTATTATTTTTATCACTTTCTCATTGATCTGTCTGTGTGTCTGTCTGTTTTCTGTGAGTTTGTCGTCCGGAAATCTTGTCTATACTTTTAATGAAACTTAAAAGTGATGTTTTGTGCCGTGTGTAGATGTGAAAGAAGACTTTATTTCACGACAACTTTGATGACTATGGTAACCAGATCATTACAAAGACTTTGCATTTGTAAATAACCCATTAGTCTTTGGACCAGTGTTGCTAATCACATGGTTACAGTGGAAATATAACGGAGGGCACTGATAGGTTAATAAATTGATAATATTCAATTAATCTGATAATTTCTATATACAGTAGTTGTTTTAAGGATGACAAATACAACGGTCACAGTTTTCAAGAGATCAGATGACATTTTGATTTTGGTTTATAGTTATACACATGTTTTGCTGTCCGGTAAACTCCTCCTAAACTACTGGTCCAATAACACAGTAATGTAAGGCTTTATTTTTACGAAAGTGTTAGTTGCCTTGGTAACTAGGTCGCTATAATTCATTAGTTATTGTTCAAACTTGGATAATATATATTGCATTGCAATATATGGATGCCTAATAAAAAAATCTTGATTTCCTCCCCTGTCAGAAACAGACAAGAATTTCAAAATCTTTACGCATTTAACATCTACGTAAAATCTATGTATTGCCCAACCTACACATTAAACATTTGAAACTGATGCACCCTGAATAACCAACCATGCAGTAGGCTCTGAAACATTCACCTTCTGCCCGGATGGAGATTTTCAGTAATATATTTTAAGTTTGATTCTGCGGTTCCTATAGTGGTTTAAAGGATGACAATTACAATGACACAGTCCTGTAGATGACAATTACAATGACACAGTCCTGTAGATGACAATTACAATGACACAGTCCTGTAGATGACAATTACAATGACACAGTCCTGTAGATGACAATTACAATGACACAGTCCTGTAGATGACAATTACAATGACACAGTCCTGTAGATGACAATTACAATGACACAGTCCTGTAGATGACAGTTACAATGACACAGTCCTGTAGATGACAGTTACAATGACACAGTCCTGTAGATGACAATTACAATGACACAGTCCTGTAGATGACAGTTACAATGACACAGTCCTGTAGATGACAATTACAATGACACAGTCCTGTAGATGACAATTACAATGACACAGTCCTGTAGATGACAATTACAATGACACAGTCCTGTAGATGACAATTACAATGACACAGTCCTGTAGATGACAGTTACAATGACACAGTCCTGTAGATGACAGTTACAATGACACAGTCCTGTAGATGACAGTTACAATGACACAGTCCTGTAGATGACAATTACAATGACACAGTCCTGTAGATGACAATTACAATGACACAGTCCTGTAGATGACAATTACAATGACACAGTCCTGTAGATGACAATTACAATGACACAGTCCTGTAGATGACAATTACAATGACACAGTCCTGTAGATGACAATTACAATGACACAGTCCTGTAGATGACAATTACAATGACACAGTCCTGTAGATGACAATTACAATGACACAGTCCTGTAGATGACAATTACAATGACACAGTCCTGTAGATGACAATTACAATGACACAGTCCTGTAGATGACAATTACAATGACACAGTCCTGTAGATGACAATTACAATGACACAGTCCTGTAGATGACAATTACAATGACACAGTCCTGTAGATGACAATTACAATGACACAGTCCTGTAGATGACAATTACAATGACACAGTCCTGTAGATGACAATTACAATGACACAGTCCTGTAGATGACAATTACAATGACACAGTCCTGTAGATGACAATTACAATGACACAGTCCTGTAGATGACAATTACAATGACACAGTCCTGTAGATGACAATTACAATGACACAGTCCTGTAGATGACAATTACAATGACACAGTCCTGTAGATGACAATTACAATGACACAGTCCTGTAGATGACAATTACAATGACACAGTCCTGTAGATGACAATTACAATGACACAGTCCTGTAGATGACAATTACAATGACACAGTCCTGTAGATGACAATTACAATGACACAGTCCTGTAGATGACAATTACAATGACACAGTCCTGTAGATGACAGTTACAATGACACAGTCCTGTAGATGACAGTTACAATGACACAGTCCTGTAGATGACAATTACAATGACACAGTCCTGTAGATGACAATTACAATGACACAGTCCTGTAGATGACAATTACAATGACACAGTCCTGTAGATGACAATTACAATGACACAGTCCTGTAGATGACAATTACAATGACACAGTCCTGTAGATGACAATTACAATGACACAGTCCTGTAGATGACAATTACAATGACACAGTCCTGTAGATGACAATTACAATGACACAGTCCTGTAGATGACAATTACAATGACACAGTCCTGTAGATGACAACAGATGTGACAGGAGTTTTAGTCCTTCCATGAACTGTTATGACATAGTCCAGGGTGGGATATAACGACAGTGATAGTGATCCCTGAGGTATCGAGGATCACAAAACATATGTATCCTAAGTTATGCAATAATATTAATAGTTTAGTTTTGGTAAATGACAACAAAGTGTTGTAAGTATTATATACACCAGACTTTATGATAAATAAATGTCCAACTATGACATGTTGGGGTTGGAGAATCAGCGACCTATGGTCTGTCAACATTTTCGGCGTCAGTTCATTGCCTTTTGATTTAAGCCATTCTACAGGTTAAGATATCATAAACAGTTGTAAGATTTGTGATATCATTTCCGGACGTTACATAATTAATGATTTGAGACATATTCTTAGTCGCCATATCACTCATTTGCACTATTGCCACATTGAGGCTGATTGTTTGCAGCATTAAATTTAATACAATTTAAATCTGGATAAAATAATGACAAACGACAATGTTAAACTACAGTCGTCTTGTATTATTGTCATGGAGGATTTCGCCCATATTTGCTCTATATAATCATACATTTCAAAATACAAAATATATGTTAAAACACCAAGATGAAAGGTGGACATGGATCAATTAGTTCAACTGGTATGAACGATTTACTCCAACTAAGCACAGACATGTTTGTGTACCACGGTAATCCAGGTGTATAAAACGAAAATACAAAAGGATACAGAAAGTTAAATCTTATAAAAAACAAAGTGTATGTTACTTTCATTTTTGTTGATCTGTAAAGGTCCTCTAATCCCTGTAAAAATAGGGGAGTATTTGAGGTTCATTATACATTTACACAAGCTCATATGAAATGTGCACTAATAAGGTAATTTCATTACTTTTAAAAGGGGATACAAAACCATTTTAAGATGATTATAAGGCACCATAAACGAACTTTAAATACATTGTAGATTAATAATACAATTCCGGCGTAGAGAAACTTGACAGTCCCTGTACTGGAAAACAATTATAACTAAATAAAGCAACACCTCTCATGCAAACGAAAGTTGCAAACTGGGCCCAGTTTCATGAACATTCCTTAAATCTAAGTAATTCATTAATGGAAAATTCGCCATAGGATATCATTACAGATTTTTTTAAAAATCCTTAATTTAATATTGTTCCCTTTACTTTTGTAACTTAAGTAATGTTGATAAAACTGGGCCCGGCTAACAAAAAGAATAAAAACGTTATAATTGCTCAATGCCATTTCCCGTCATCAAATAAAATTTATGATTTCGGAAATAAATTGTATTCCAATCAGCACATAAAATGTAAATGGTATTGTTAAATAGCCCATGGAAACTTTCATCAGACAAATGCCCACGCAGCATAAGTACTCTAAGGTGTAAAAGTGTACGAGCTGTCTTTGAAATGGAACTCAAACATCATTGCCTAATGTAAATGTCGGCACTGCAGATTCCTATGACGTGAAATTGTAATGGGCTGAAAGGGAACAACCAACTAAATAAAAAAAGTCCTTCGAAATGGCCCCTGTGTATACAAGATTGAGCCCAGTATAGAATTTTAACCCGGCCGCTGATTGGCTGGCTAATTATGAATTTCAAAAGAAAATATGTTTTCTGACAAATTCATATTGAGATTTAGGTTTAAAATATCAATTTTGATAATAGATAGGTAAAAACATTAGAATTTCAGGATTTTTTAGTGCAAAATGCGCCTGATTTTAATAAAGCTACCCTGGTTGGAGTTTGAGCAGAAGGACCCAAACTTTTTTTTCTATCTAATATTCCTTTGTTTTAATAATACAGTAAAAACTTTAACAAAGTTTAACACTGTGGTCTATGTAAAATTATTTAGTTGGTTGCTCTCTGAAATGACTCGATCTCGCTACTCTTTGTCTAATACCTAGTTATATGTTGTGCGGTGACTGTGTGCCCCCTTGTCCCGATTTAATACTGGGCTACTGCAGCGTATCCGCTTCAAGAGATAATTATCGTTGTCTATTTCTCCCAGTCGATCACATGGTTTTATGTGACATTGTCTAAAACCGTAGACTTGTTGATTTTGAACTGTTTTTTTTTCTTTCAGACTGCATGATGCTGGGATTCCGCATTTACCACTGTTCGTCAAGGCCGATCTCAAAGCGTCTTCTTGTCTTCTTGTCTCTTATATACGATGCATCGAATCTTGTACTTTGTTTTCTTTTGGGTTTCTCCGTATTATAACACACTTTTGTACACGTTTTAGGGATAAAATCCATTCCGGATAATAGCAAGTTTTCATTGTCCTAGACATATGACTTTGTTCTTCAAATTTGTCATGCTTTTCTGTGACAGAGCATCATGTTGTATTCACAGCACTTCTGACATTGAGCATAGAGCTTTGACTTTCATTTCGAAGACACCTCGTACACTTTTAAACCTTTGTGTAATTGTGCTGTCTGGTTCTTTGTCTGATGAATGTGTCATCGTATACATCGTACTGGGCATCGGATCGACACAGACAAACAATGTTCACTGGTTCTGTAACAATATCATTTTTTAATCCATGCATTCCAACACGAAGAAAATGTTTAGAAATAACACTGTAAATATTTTCACTGATTGCACTAGCAGGCTGATTGTTGGAAACATAATTTAACACGTGATTTGTTTTCAACTTAGAATAAAAAGAATAATCTACAACACGGACAAACAATTGTATAGAAAGGATCGTCAGCATGCAGGGATTCACTCCACATTTGGTTGTGTACCTCAAAATACAAATTGTTTCTTAACATATAGTCGAAAGGTCATCACGTGGACATGCAAACAACGAATTGCGAGATTTAAAATAATCAATTAGCTCCAACTCAGTTCATGTTAGTTTGCCCCCCTATGATTGTCTTGGTAGAGCGAATGAAAATATAAACCTTGAAGTACGAAGGAAATGAAAGTATGTAGATAATAATCAAATAAAGAATCCATCCCTATGGTGTTATGTAAATGTTCAATACTCCAAAGAATCAATAAAAGTTATTATGGTATTGTCATCTTTGACAGACACGTCTTCTTACACGGTCAATTCCATATTTCTGCGTTACGTATTCTTCAGTTATATTTGAGAGTATGTTTGGAAATCATTTGATTGTTGCATTAAGATGGTTCGATAGTTCTGTATTGAGCTTCGTCCAGACATGTTCATATCTTGACTGTACACTTCATGATCATAGGCTGAGATTTAATATACATAATGTTGTATCCCAACATACGGATGGTTTCGCTGGTATTGTAGCTGGTGAAATGTTAGTGTTGTCATCAAAAAGAAGATAAATCCTAAAAGTTATGGTTGCCATGCCGACGATGAGAATGTATTACTGGATAATTTTGTAAAATTCCATAATTCTGATGCTTTTCTCCCGAGTTAAATGTCACTCAGTGCAAATATCCTTGAATAGTAAAGTTATGAAAACATCAATTAATCCCCGAACACAATCGTTCCACAGAACATGCATTGCTGACAATAATCTTTATCTATCTAACACGTCTGTGTTTTCACCTTCACTCCCCAAATCACTTTCTCCTTTGTTCTCTACCGTCTTTACGTTTTTCATCCTAAAACGTTTTGATTCATCGTTGTTTTTAAGCTCTTTGTCATAACATGTATCACCTTCTCTGACAAATGTCACTGCTTTGTCCATACCATTTCCATCCACGATTTCTCTACCCCGGCGGTAAAGGGGTCGAGACACACGTCGACAGAAACAGGAGGTACCCGTGTGACCTTTGTACCCAAATATTTCATAGCTCACGTGCCTTGGTTCCTCGTCAAAGTGGGCGTGGCTATTCACGAATTCGAGGAGGTCAAGCGATTGACCTGACCACGGGCTCCATCTGGTGGACACCTCTGAAATATCAGCCATACTTTTTAATATTCAGACTTTTTCCAAAATATATGTATCAAATCGTAATAATCGTATCAAATTAAACGATCGTTCAAAAACATGTTATAACAAAAGGAAATTAAAATGCATTATGTTAATAATAAGGTTTCTTGATATGATGTAAGATACTGACTTTCATACAAATAATTTTCATCAATAATTCAATTGAAAATTAAAGCTGTAATGGCTTTTCAAGACTTCCATACAAACCCAACGCAATTAAAAACGTAATAGAAAGGCTAAAATGTATTACACATAGGTTTTGAAATTCAGACTTTCTAAAAAATATTTTTCACTCAAAATGTTAAAACATTCGTCATATACAATTGATTTAAAAACAACAAGAAGATGTTAGACAGAAAGATATGGTTCTTATTTTATTAAGATACAGAATTTGTGAAAGTATTCTAACTCTGGAAAATAATAACCTTTAATATGTTATTTTAAAATTACCATCTATTAATGAATAGACAAAACTGAGTGGTTGAAATGGAGAAGAATGATCATTTTTGATAAACATACATATAACAGGTTTTTGGTACAATTAATTATACACTTCCAAGATAAGAAAATCAAGCCAAAACTTTTTTTCATTTCAAAATTTCATAACAACAAAAACATAAAGTGGCCTACGTACCTCGGTGTCCTCCTGTCTCCCCGTGTCTGTCCACAAAGACAACCCCGGCTATATTTATACCATGATCGTAAAACGACTGGTGTACGATTTCTGACGTCATAGTCAGATTTATTTATAGATAATACGACGCCTCGTCAGCAGACGACAGGTATACGTAAACAAACGACTAGGATTTTGTTTGTAGACGTAAACCTACGACCTGGGTACGTTTACACATTGACACAGACAGCTGATTGGGGTAATGATGTAATGATATTCCAGTTAGCAGACGGTTTATAATGATGTTACACAGTTAATTGACGGTCTATATACGTGTGTGTAAGGGTGTCAGCTAGTAAACAATACAAATATAAATTTACATTATTATGTCTTATTTTATTTTAGTGCTGACGTTTAAAAATAGCTTATATAATTATGGAAGAAGTAAATAAATATGTTGACCCCTGAATCCGATATTATTGCATCAGAAATATATATAATCTGTTTTCCAATAATCGATTGTCAAGGGGGATATAGCTCAGTGGTAGAGCATTCGACTGCAGATCGAGAGGTCCCTGGTTCGAACCCGGGTGTCCCCTAATTTTTATCGTCACATTACAGATCTGGATTAACGCAGATTTGTCAATTCTTGGATCTCTCCATATATCAAGATATGCTCAGTAATGTAGAGCTTTATTATCTCACTTTCATTACTGTAGTATTATCGATGAAGAATTGTTTTGATTTCTAGTAGTGATAGTATTCGATCTTTTTACTTTATTGTTATATATAAAATAATGACAACATTATGCTAATTTCATAATTTGACATAAATGTTTAAGTAATTTTTGAGATACAATTAAAATTTAAATTTGAATTAAAATCTTCGACTTTCCAGGGGTTACTATCACTGTCGTAATATCCACCCGTGGAATATGTCATAACAAAACTGAAGGGTCTGTATGCGACCACACATGATAGAGATAACAACTCCTTGAATATCGAGAATCCACATCATTTCCAAAACAAAAACCTAAAGTAAATTAATAACAATTTACAACGTCAGAATATCTATATAGGTAGTCTATAAAAATCCCTTGTAAACTATGTAAACAATGCAGGCCATGGTCGCTGCCTTGATGTTTTGGCATAGAGACATTCAACTACAACGTAACAATTATATTGGCGACAAAAATATAAGACGGCGTTTGTGGTAATTTTAACATTTAATAAATTTGTATTATATCATTTAGGAAATGATCTATACTGTTGTATTAACACTAAGTTGACTTTTCAGTGTCTTTGGTTTTTAAACTTAGATTTTGGGAATTTTGAATAGTTTTTATTTCGGTATGCGCCTTTCGATCGGATTTGATGTTGTATTGAAATTTTACTTGAATAATAGGGATATTCTACAGGAGGATCATCAAATATTATTAACACCTGAAGGTTTCTAAAGGTTTTACAACATTTTGTGATCCTGAAGGTAGAATATCCACATCCATCATATTCACATATTAAAACACACATAGTTTCTCTCACACCGCGACGTTATTATTGTATTTTTATAAAGATCTCCCGCCATTTTGAACATTCAAGTCCTACGAAAAGCGCGTCTGGAAATAAAGTATACATAGATCTAAATGAAAACTGTGCGATATGTTCAACATACATCCTACTGTGTGCGTCTTTACAGTTATATCAGCATAAAAAATGATGTTCAGATATAACAAGATCGTTCATGTCATGACCAATACTACAGCCATAAGTATGAATCTGAAATAGCTTTTCCCCGGATAATTTTTTTCATTCAGTCTAAAAGATTCGACTGCGTTAAAATGAATATCAAATTAGACTGAACTCCATTTACTAGCCTTCAAAGACAAAAGTGAAGGATATAATTTATTTTTAATAAGATAAAGTAGATGAAAATGTAGTAATGTATGATATGAGAAGTTGATATCATCATACTATATATTTATACAACACCAGGAAATTAACTGCATTTGTATGAAATAATACATGTATTCAACAGGAAAAAACACCGGTCAACGTGATTCACTGTTCGTACCACTGATATGAGGAGCTGATATCCAAATCAAATGGATCTAGTTTAAAACCATCGATACTGAACTGTGTAGGTGTCTGTGATCCATGTTACACGACAGAGGAGCCTGGGGATCATATCTATTACACAGTTTTAAATATAGTAATAAAGATGACATATTTTGTGAAAACAGATGTCATCAGTACACACCATATTTAGTATTTGATCACATATCACAGGGACCGCGGTGGCCGAGTGGTTAGGATGTCCTGACATATTACCACAAGTCCTCCACCTCTGGGCCGCGGTGGCCGAGTGGTTAGGATGTCCTGACATATTACCACAAGTCCTCCACCTCTGGGCCGCGGTGGACGAGTGGTTAAGATGTCCTGAGATATTACCACAAGTCTTTCCACTAGTTGCTGGTTTTTCTCCGGATACTCTAATCATGTCATATACTTCTGAGGTCACAGATAAACAATGTCTTTCTAATGTTTACTATATAAAACAGAATCGAAAGGTAAAATCGAAAGAAGAAAAAAATGCTTATTGATTTTAAAATCACTACATGCAATGCTTATATGCTTAATGCTGTTTATCATGCGGGTGCCAGGTGCTAAGAAGTAAAATATGTGATGTAAATGAAGTAAAAACATTTTTTTATTTCAAAATTTGTATATTGATAAAAAAAATACTAGCATTTAAAAAATGTATTCGTTATTGTTTCTTTATATCATTAAATAGCAATACAAGCATGGCTACTAGAAGTGAGTTCTATTACTGTCTCTTCGTCACTGAATGAGTTTCACGGACACTATGACAAGTTTGCCGGATTACACACTCAAAATGTTCATGGAAAATAACACTTGTAAGATAACCATTGTTTAACAATATCGACGATTTTAACAACGTATCGAACTCTACACTATATATTGATATCTCAACGATGGAGAATTTCACCTGATTACATTTCAATAAAAGCAATATCGGAATATTAAAAGTAAATAGAAGGAAATGACCGTCTATTACAGATTATGTTTATAATATCAAACTATAATATTATAAACTAAAATCGTGTGTAGTGGACAAGGGGAACAACTATGACGATGTTTCTATGAAAACTAAAACTGCTGCTTAGAGTATAAAAATCCTAGCAATAATATTATAAACTAAAAAAAAGTAGTTATACATAATTAATCTTCATTCATGTAATTTCACAAGTACGCCCTTGTTATTAATGTACTATAGCATTTAACTGTTAACTCGAAGATTTCGTGGAATGCAAAATAAGAGTGTAAAATATTCCGGACTAGATTAATTTATGACCGTGTTTGTATATTAGAATCGTCTTCCTTCGAAACGAAGCGTTACAACAGGTGGTCGAGGGTAACAACAATGACGATGTTCCTGTGAAAACTGCTACTTTAAGTAAGTAGGCCTATTACTTATTAATTTTATACTGACAATAAATTTGAAAAGGTATATGTACGGTTATTTATGTGTCAATACCTCTAACAATTAAGAAGTGATATTGTTTGATTTAACCTCTGTATAGTAATATGTTTAAAACGAAAGTAGACAGTCGTATCTGTGTTGAAATAACGTACATGTGTATGCATATTTTAAATAATGATAAATATAATTATTAAATATTGGTACATATTTGAAATATTGATTCATGTCACATTTGGATGACATTTAGTGTTTACTTTCGTTTTCTATTGGGTTAACACTGATATCCATTGGGAAACCTACTGAACCAGATCAGGCTTACGCAGATTATTCAGGATAACGAAAATACAATAAAGGTTACTTGGCGGTCGCAATATATAATTATCCGACGACCGTCAATTAGTTATAAAGTTTAGTTTAAATATTAATTCCAGTACGTGGTAGCCGCCAAATAATAGATCTGCAAGACATTTAAGTGGGACCACCGAATAGATTGTGGTGACCTGGCCGCCATATTGATACATGGATGTTAAAACTAATCAAATGATTCACTGCGGCAGTGTTCCACTAGCACACATGTGTAGGGACCATTTCGTACCCGACCGGAATGCATAAACATCTGTGGCACTATTAAACACATGCTTTTTTTTCTTTTGCTAATGCAGTGCCTCATGGAATGAACTAACTATCAAAATGATGTTTATTTATTTATTTACTTTAAATTATTCACAAGGCTACGATTATTGTCTACTATTTACACACGTGTCTATAGTATATTTGTGTAAATAAGACATGCGATATGCATCGCTTAAATAAGTCAAATATCTCGACCATTATAGCAATATCTTGTACTGATTACCTTATCCATAATGACAAGAAAATTATGCAATCAATGTTTTGAATAGCAATATAGTTTTATCAATCTACAGTTTTGTAAAGACAAAAACTCCACTTTCAACATATGGCTATAGTATATTTGTGTTAATAAGACAAGCGATATGTATGGCTTAAATGAGTCCAATATCTCGACCATTATAGCAATATATTTTTATTGATTTCTTTAGTCATAATGACAAGAAAATTATGTAATAAATGTTAAATAGCAATATAGTTTAATCAATCTGCAGTTTTGTAAAGACAATGAAACTCCACTTTCAAAATAATGAACAATCAAGGAGAAACCTAATTTGAAAATCGTTCTTTCTTCTACTCGAAAGTCATATATATAAAATGTAGAATTTTATAATGTTGTTAAAATAAATAACCACTTTTATCGTGAATCAAGAAGATATATTTAGAGTATTTGATATATTTGTGCACCCAACTTTCACACAAATGAGCGGTGACATACCTCCAAAATGTTCTAAATGTCTGCTCAGCGATGGATCGGCTTTGATTAGTTGGTTGATTTCTTGGTTGATTTGATTTACGTCCTATTAACATCCGGGGACCGTAAAGACGGCCTCCCGTGTAAGAGGAATGTTGCGTGTGTGACGGGCATGCAGGTGTGTTTAGGAGACTGTAGTATGTTGATGCTTGTCTTTTTATAGTGCTATCTTTGATTTCACTCGTGAATTGATTGATTGATAAACCATATTTAATACCGATCTTCTCAAGATCAGCAGACTGAACAATTGATCTTGATTTGTTTAATCATTAAACAGTTAAGTGTACCATGTTTGACAAAAAATGAAATCAAGCTCGGAGTATCGCGTTTTTGACGATTGGTTTTCTTCATTTTTTCGGATGATATGTTAAGTTACCTTATTCTGATTAGATTGCAAACTAAAAGCAGTTCGTCAGCGGTTAAATGTTTTAGTTCTTTGGACTATTGAAATCAAGAAATTTGTTCATCGCATAAGATATATATCTGGATAAAAAATTGATTGATTTTTAGCGGGGTTTTTTGACAATTTTAATAATCATGTAATGTAATAAAATATCAGCAAAGATATATGTATTTTGACACGGTCTGTATGGAGTAATATCAATATAAATTTACAAGTCCACCTGCGTAATTGAGATAAAATAGTTATAACAGCCACATTTACAATAACAAATCAATTAATGTAATGATTATATGCACTAAATCCAGTTTTAGCTTTGTCTATCGTTTAAATCGACATTTCCAAAAGAAATTGTAATGATTTTATTTACCTGTCTGTATTGTGTGCGAAATAGAGGATAAAGTACAGCACAATAAAAAAAAACTACTTTTGTTTCTATGTATTGACGAATGATTATACTCTTACTTGATTTTTCACGAAATTTAAACACAACATATTTATCATGTCTACTTCTCAAAACGATTTCTTCTATCTAAACTAGTCTTTCCCATAAGTTATGTATATAGCGTGTTCAGAGCGTAAACCCGGTGATTTTATTTCTAAACATTCTCTTTAGTGATATGTTGGGGAATCCAAAGGGGCGCTTTTGACACTTTTCATTCATCTCTAAAGTTCAAGACAGACAAAGATTTTGTTGCGCTTTTTAATTTGTATATTATTGTTTTTGTTTTAAGGGTTGGTAAACGCCACATTACCATGGCGGAAGGTGGATTTGTTCAGGACCAGACATCAGACAATGTCCTCGGTAGTCAATCTCTCGACATTCTGATGCTTGAATGTCCTATCTGTCTGGAACAGCTCCGACATCCCAAGTCCCTCCCCTGTCTTCATTCATTCTGTCAAGAATGCCTCGCTAGCTACATCATCAATGAATCGTCAGGTAAGATGGCGTCGGCGTCTTCTTTCTCGTGTCCAGTATGTCGTAGGGACACCGAGCCGTTAAACCAGTCAGAAGACAAACAACGTTGGGCCGAACAATTTCCTACAAACAATATGGCGATAGAAATTATTCAACCTCTACAAAATACGAGAACACTGACCATGTGTAAGCCGTGTCAGAAGAAAGGAGATATGAACATTCCGGCGAAGTTTTGGTGCGAGCAAACCCAATCATACTTCTGTGAATCTTGTAAGGTCGGCTTCCATGACCTGTTTCACGAGAATTGTGAGCCAGAAAATATCACAGAAAAGAACAAATCAGTCACCATTCGACGGAAGATGTCGGCTACTGGGTGTGGTAAACATAAGGAGAAACTGGAGTATTACTGCGAACATCATCAGATCCTTGGATGTCACAAGTGTATCATCGTCGATCATCGGAAATGTGAGGCGGTGACATCAGCAGACGATTTCCGGGACAAGCTACAAACCACAAAAATTGAGAATCTTATTGGAGAACTTCGAAAATGCGTAAATTCAATGGAGATACTGATAAAAGATGTCGAGGAGCAGCTGCAGAGCATTAAAGAAGACCAAGTAACCGCGCTACAAAGTTTAATGGATCTACGTACGAAGATTAACGAGCGTTTTGATGAACTTCAGAAAGAGCTTACAGACAAATTGACAGCATCATTCAAAGAGGCGAAGGAAAACCTAGATGTATCGCGGAAGAAGTGTGAACGGCTGATGTTCGCTATGCAGAAGACTCTGACGTCATCACAGGATGCCGGCCTGAAGGAGGATGCCGTGGGAACGATCAGTCTGTTCCAGAGAGGTCAGGCGGAGGTCGAGTCATGTAAGGGACTGATACAGGAGTTGGCGAAGTCGTCAAGGTCTACCAGTCTGAGACACGAGTATAATTCTGACATACTCACATTGGACAAAAAGACCAGTCTTACCATGGGGGAGATACTCGTCCATCAACAACAGAGGAAATTACCAAATACTGCGGCATTGTCCGAACGTCAGTTGAAGATGACCAGAAAGATCAATATCAAAGTTCCCTCTGACGAGAAAGACTGTGCTGTGTATGGAGTAGTCCTCCTGTCTGGTGGACGTATTGTTGTAGGAGATTATGAAAATCACAATGTGAAACTTTTTACGGAGAACGGTGATTTTAAATGTGACATAGAAATAAGTGAAGCATTGTGCGACCTTTGTCGTGTTGACGACAACACCGTGGCAGTGGCATTGTACACAGATAAAACCATATGTACAGTCAATGTAACGGATGTAACCTTGACAGTCCTATCTAAAATTAAAATTCAAAACGTTACGGAGGACTGTCTTGGTGTCACATACAATAACAACACTTTTTTTTTTGGTACACTAACATCACTTTACAGTGTACCACAAGACGGAGGTGAAGCTACAATGCTTCATAACATTGGATCTAAATGTCTACATCTCGCCAGTGATCAGAGGAATGGACGTGTCTTTGCCAGCATCGCCACCTCTGACCCTGACGCTGTAGCCGTCACCCGACTGTCTGATGGGACACACACAGGTATACTGAAGGTCGGGGTCGTGAAGGATACAACAGGTATAGACGTAGACAAGGAGGGTAACGTGTATGTTTGTGGGTGTAACTCCCACAACGTCATACAGATGTCTGAGGACGGAACCAACGTCAGGGAACTGCTGACGTCATCAGATGGAATAGAACGACCGAGTGCGATTTCCGTGTGTAAAGATAAAGTAGTGATCACATATGCATCAATAAAACAACAGAACTTTGTTCATTTGTTTCAGCTTGTTTAAAGGAAAACAAAGTCATACAAACTGTACTTGTATACTGTTTGAACGTGAGAACATTGAGGGAATATTAATATGCAGACTGTATTCGCTGTGTAATTTTGTGTTGTGTGGATATCTACACGGTAAGAGTGAAGTTGTGTGTTGTGTTGATATCTACACCGTAATAGTGAAGTTGACGAATTAATCATGATACTAATCCTATTGGAAATCTTACATTACAAGTAATATACATAGTGCTGTTACATTTTATCGGCAACAAAGCAGTAACAAAGCAGTAAAGTACATGTATTGATTGATTGGAAATCTTACATTACATAATATACATAGTGCTGTTACATTTTATCGGCAACAAAGCAGTAAAGTACATGTATTGATTGATTGGAAATCTTACATTACAAGTCATATACATAGTGCTGTTACATTTTATCGGCAACAAAGCAGTAAAGTACATGTATTGATTGATTGGAAATCTTACATTACAAGTAATATACATAGTGCTGTTACATTTTATCGGCAACAAAGCAGTAACAAAGCAGTAAAGTACATGTATTGATTGATGGATAAACATATAGAAGTGGATTTTTTTCACACCTATCATCCAGGATATTTTTTAGCAATTGCATCGTGATATTAGTTATTTACAAATGACAAGCGTGAAAAAATGTTATGAACATTTACGAACAGTGTAAAAAATGACAGAGGTAAAAATTCCAGGTTTACAGGTGCTGTACATGAATTTATAAAAACCGCAAAAATCGGCCGTACAATTGGTGAGGAGGATAGGAAAACGTGGGATAAATGTAGAAGCTTCTGTTGAAAACGCCAATTAATTGCGCAACTTCGAGCACTTATATTTGTAATTTGTTACTTAATGAGTTATTCCTAATAGTTCAAGACGTTAAGAATTACCTATATGATATAATTTAGAAATGACTTTTCAATATCGTTTATAAATTGGAGTATTCGTATCCAGTCCATTTTGTAATTTAGTGCGAAATAGTTTTTAATTAAAGTTCATTCAAGTAAAAAAAAAAACGATGATAATTTATAATTTAGTTAAGTCTATCATAACACGTACACACGTAGTTATCTCAGTCAATCCATCATCATTCCGGACCTTTATACCACCAGATTGTTTCTGACACATTTGTGCAGCATTGCGATATTTATATTTAATTAATTGTATTGATTTTAAGCTTTTCATCAGTACAAACAAAACCAGTAGTGATACAAAGACATTTTATCATGAATTTGGTGGAAAAGGGGAAATAAACGAATTATTAATTTTTTTTGTCAACCTGTTCGTGACCTTATCAATTATTGTTATTATAGGAATAATGCATACTTATATCTAATCAAGTCACCTCTGTGTATCTGCATCACAATAAATGACTTTTAAAGCTAATAATTTTATTTTCAACTTATTGGAAAAGAGATAATCTCGGAGCAATATTATCTCTTTTCTTCATTCCAAAACTCTTTTAATCCTAGAATACCTAAGCTTCAGTATTGACCACATTTGAGTGTATATGGGAACGATGTGCTATTTTAGATACCCATTTTAAAATTGGATCCAAATTTCTCGAAACAAAAAGCGCCGCCTTATAATCACTTTTTTTCAGTTATTATATGTAACTTAGGTAAAAGTCCGTTTTTGACTTCCGTCATCCAATTTGATGGGGATCTTGACCGCATAGCATGATAGCATGACATTGTTGATTCTTAAAATAGTGTTATATCTGATCTTTAATAAATGAATACCATACTGTAACAAATTGTTTTAGTTATGAATAATTGTTTCCTGTCTATTTGCTACATATGATAATTTTGTAACAGAATGATATAAAACAATCATATATTCATTATACATTTATTGATGATCGAGACCGGGGAAATTCAGAAGAAATTCAAAAGTAACTGTAGTAGTTATATAGAATAGAATATTCAGGGAATATACATAATTGACTTACTTTCGGCATGGTGCTGTAGATCTACTCCAGTCCGTTGTCGTTCTAATAAAATATCAGTCACAAGCATGTAAGAGTTATCTCCTTTTCCCCGGTCTCATCATCAGAAGAGCACTGTGCCATCCTCGATTACTCACTATCGTTATATATGAATGAAGGCATCAGGAGCAAAAAAAAAAAAAAAAAGAACTTAGAACTAGAAAGCAGAAAGTCAGTTAGGAAGAAAGAAAAGATAACATCCTAAATTTAGTCGCCTTTCACGGTCATGCAATAGGGGCAACAGGTACAATTCTAATGCGCTACCTGCAAGGCAGAAATATAACGGAGGCTACTGATTGGTTGAAATTAAGATAATGTTCGATTAAGCTGAACATTGTTATAAAGTTGTTTGGAAGATGACAGATACAGTAATGAGAGATTTGAAGACATCAAATGCCATTTTGATTTTGGTTACCAGGCGCGGATCCAAGGGGGGGGGGGGGGGGGGGCGGACCCGGCGCACGCCCCCCCTAAAATAGGAGAGAGAAAAAAAAAGAAAAAGGAAAAAGAAGGGAAAAAGAAAGAGGGGAAGGAAGGAAAAGAAGGAAGAAAGAAAAAAAAGAGGGAGAAAGGGAAAAAATTAAGGAATTAGATAAAGAGTGAGAATTAGACAGAAAGCTCCATTTCCTACCTTTACCGTTTGATGTTATTTTAAAATCTAAATGTATTCGACTTTGTAGTACATACATGCATGAACATACTTGTATCCAGGCACAATGGAATAATTATATTTTTTTCCGTGTAAGTTAAGGTTTTATCTCCATCGCTTAAAAGGTACAATGTAAATCCCTTCAAGTATTTACTTTTTCCAAAAAAAAAAAAACAAAAAAAACGGATAAAATCCCAATATATTAGATAATTTATTGTCATTAATATTCAATATTGACAGGTTATATCTCGATATCCTTAGCAATAAAAGAAAAGGGGGAGGGGTGGGTGGAAGGAATTGTAGATGGCCATGAGTCTTCGCTGGTTGACTATATGTCATGCCCTTCGTTTTCCAGGTTGTAAATGATATATTACACATTTTTGAATCAGCATTAAAGTCCTGTATTAAATCCGACTATCAATTCACAAATGTGTGCTACTTTCAAAACGCCAGTTACAAGATCAATACTGACGCCGAATGCTTCTAGAAGCCTTTTATTTGTCCTAAGAAAATGTGTGTAAAGAAAAAAGTGGAATGCGACAGAAAATGAGAGCTTCTAGGGTCTGGGTGCACCCCATGGCCAGATGCCTTCCTTTTTTGTTTCAATAAAAACATATCTTAACGATAATGTTATATGATAGGCAAACGATGTTAAAAAATTAATGCACATGACAAAAGGCTCCCTATTAGAAAGCAGGATGATAGCAATGGTTCCTGGCACCGTATGGCCATAGACAAGACCACTAGCCTTCTTTTCTTTCGTTGTCCAATACACGAATTATGAAGATTGTGTAAGTTAGGGAAAATGATTTATCTAATCTGACAGATAATGTATAAAAGTAAAAGCTTATATCGTTAAAAACGTTCACATACACTTTCATTCGTCCTATAAAAACCTTCAATAGGCGACCCCTAGCTGCAATATTGTAGCTCAAAAGACTTTTAGACTGAAAATGGTGTCTTCTTTAGAGCTACAATTGTTCCCTATTACTTCAAAACCTTCAAAAAAGTATAAAGTATAAAAAACTGTGCCCGAGTGATTTTCGGAGGCAGTGCTCCACTACGATACATAGGGACCAATTCGTACCCGGCCTAAAGGCATAGTAGGCCGGTTACGTATATTCGTTCTAGGCGGCCCCCAGACCCCCATCTTTTTCTTTGCTTCGTGCCTCTATGAATAGATATTCAGATTTTAGGCAATGCAATTCTGTAACTTTATATTCAAAATGTGGCATTAGACGTCAAAAATAATAAACGAACATTTTTACATGGCTTCAATTTTTTTTGGAAAAAGTGTACATTTATTCCAGGGCTTCTGGGGGCCTAGGCGGCCCCTACCCAGACCCCCGCCCTTCTTCGCTTTATGTCCATATAAATATTAAGATTTTGATATTGCAATTCTGTAAGTAAAAAAAATTAAATCAAAACTTCAAATAAAAAATATAACACTTGACACGAAAACCATAAATTAACATCCTTAAATGGCTTCAATTATTTTCTGGAAAATGTGTTCATGAAATCCTCAGAATGCAGGATTTTGCACCATTTATTCGAGAGCTTCTGGGGGCCGCCTAGGCCCCCAGACCCCTCGCCTAATTTGCTTTGTCCCACGCCCCCTCTAACCTCAAAACCTAAATCCGCCCCTGGTTACTCGCCCCTGGTTACCATAGTAACCAGGTCTATAGTTATACACAGGATTTGCTCCCCAACTAATTGTTGAAATATTGTATCTGAACTTTCAGACGGATCCAATTATTAATATTGCATTTACATACTGTCATTTGTAGACCTGGTAACGTTAGACAGAAATATTGATATCCAGTCATCTTTGATATTTCAGGGGTTAATATCACTGTCGTAATATCCACCCCTGGACTATGTTATAGCATAAATGAAGAATATGTGTAGTACTGCAGATGAGACAGATAGTTCACTGCTTTAAATAGAATAACAGTACACTTTTTTTTACTTCGTTCAAGTTGGATGTCGTTCCCTGTGAATCTTAAAATGAAGTATTTGTAGGCAAGTGATTGGTCAGGTTTTTCGTTTTCTCCTGAAACGCCTTTAATTTTGCTATGGCATATAGCTCAGGGATGCGGAATATCAAGATAGTGGTAGTAACCCCTGAAATCTCGAGGATGGCTATCAGAAGTATGATTATCTCCCCTTTTCACCTTTTCAGATGGTCTCCTTACATATAGACCATATTGTTCCAAAATCTTATCACAGCAAGGCATTTTGAGGCAGACAATTGGTTTGTTAAGTTATGAATATTAATATTCAAAAATCATATGAGATATCCTGTAATCAGCTTAAACGTTACAATACAGTATTAAGATGAGACCATAAAAATAATATGTCTGTTTAGGGTTACCCTACCGCCCCTAATTTTTTACCCCCGACCCTAATTTTTCCCCACTACGAAAAAAAATAAAAGTCAGGATTTCGATTTCAGACTCCGGTTCCGGCCATTCTTTTAGAGTGAAAGACACTAAAAAAATCGTCCCGACCAACAGACACTATTTTTTTTGCCAATATAACCCTAAACAGACATTTTTTTATTTTGGCCTGAGTGTAAAATCACGGTTTTAAAACATAGATTTCCGTTTGGTGTAAAATACTATTACTTTAAATTTGATTTTATCCTACATGTTTAAGCATCTGTATGTGCATGTACATATCAAGATGTGCATGTCCGGGGGCAGGTGTTTTACATGTACATGTATACCAGGCGCCCTCTTTACGCCCCAACGCCAGTCATTGTTTTGAAGTCGTTGTTTTACTCCATAGATCTGTTCTGTAGTAGAAAGACGCAGATTAAACAATTAGCTGCTGAATTGGTCCTGTTTTGCACAATACTAAACTCTCATTCTTCTCATCGCTCGACTTTTATTATCGTACGCGTACGTTGGAACAGGTGTTGTATATTTGTGAAACGTATGTCATTAAATCCAATTTATTTTGCGGCAAAACGTTACCTGTATACTCCAAGAATAAAAAAAAACCTTAACTTATATGTTCAAAGTTATTTAGAACAGGTTTATAACGAACACAGTAGAACCATATGTATGAGCTTCTGTTTGAGGACGCCCATCGAAAATTCACACCAAACCCAAAACTAATCTAGTTTTGTTTGAAGATTATAAGGCGGATAGCTAGTATACACGCTGCATGTAGCCGATTATTTCATAAGAAAAAGAAGGAATTTTCTTTGAATTGAAAATGGTCAGATTTGATATCAAGATTACATAGAAAGGACTGCTGAAGAAGTTTTTACCCCTGATGTAGATTTACATGTCTTTAAACAATTGCCGAAATACATTAATGAAATGATAAAGGGTGATCTAACATATCAAGTTTTACGTCATTTAAAATACATGTATATAGGTGTTAAAGTATGCGCTAAGTAGATTGTCGTATTTTGGGAGCATGAAACCTGTTCAGAATGTACAAATCTAAGATACATGTATATAAATTATGTAATTATTCTGAACAGGTTTTATGAACTTTTATTACATGTTTTATATGGAACGTTGATGAAACTGAATTTTGCTACTCGTGTGTTACAAGTGAATCCGTGCCTATAGGCCTATAACCTTACCAAACGCAGTTGGCATTTATCATTCTATGAATTGCCATTCGCTTATTATGACGTCACAATTTTCGTGCGAACGATCACGAAAGATGGTTCTTCAAATAGCTGTTCATTATCAATCAAAGATGCAAAATTTCTTGAGATTTCATCATAAATTTGTTATCAAATGTAAATTTAAGCATTGAACTGAAATTGGAAATTAATGGAGTGTGAATGTCAACTGGACACCGGCAAGTTCAACATGAATTGCTAGCGCGCTCCATTAAGTTTGCCGCTATCTAGTTGACATTCATACTCCCACAATTGCCAATTGAATGCAGCCCAATGCTCAAATATACAAGTACAAAATACCTTGAATAAGAATGATGTTTTTCACTATTATTACCATTTCTTTGTTTTATACATAGTAAGGACTAAAGACAGGTTCATTAGAAAATCCACACCTTATTATATTAATATCGGCCATATTTGGATGTATCCTACTATACATTATACAATGGCCTGTTTTAGATATTTTGGGGGTTTAGATAAAACTAACTTGAATTACGGGAAAATCATGTCTTACTGTCTGAAAGTACGCATTTTGTTTTACTTAGTATCTAAACTCCAAACTTATCTAAAACGCTTTATATGCACCAGGAAATAGCTTCAAACACATGTTCTTAGATCCCTGTTTACATAATTCTAATTTAATTAAAATTTTCTTACATTCGTAGTTATATGATTGGTGACTTATGTTTGTTGTCTTAATATCACCTATTAAATATGACATTAATATGCCATTCTGGTGAGTTACTTCCCTCAGTTTACACCCCGTCAGTTCTGACCAATGTTCTCCCATACGGTGAGGATTAAACACAAATATTTACATACCTATTTGCTCTTTGCTATATGTAACAGGATGCAGGTTTACAATAAATTTAATACCTGCCTCTGCCAGGGATCGTACTCGGGACCTCTAGATTATCAGTATAAAGCTCAACCGTATGGTGGCATATTTCTGCCATCGAGTTAATTTAGGTCGACTTAGGGTAACTCAACTTTGACTAGATAGTTATGTCGACAAGTCAAGTTATAACATGACAAGTTGAGATATTTATGTCGGTAAGATGAGTTTTAACACGACAAGTCCACATATTCATATTGGAAAGTCGAGTTATACTATCGCGACTGACTATCGTGGATCTCGTCGTAATAAAGTAAGTCAATTTTCCAGGATGTAAGTCGACTTTCCGTGATGTAAGTCGACTTGCCGACATAAATATCTCAACAACTCATGATATAACTCGACAGGTCGACATAATTATCTCGGCAAAGTTACGTTACATAACTCGACCTAAAATAACACGAGAAGTTGTCTGTAGCCGAGCGGTATATTGCGACTAGTATTAACCAGGGTTACATATATATCCTTACCAACCGGGAAATCGTTAACACTTGCGTAAACGCAGAGGTTGTATTGGCTAACGATCATTTCTTGGTGATACCCTGAATTTTGTGATTCGCTCTTATAACGATGTAAATAATCAAGGTTTGAAGTACCAAAATATGGGTAAAATATTATTTGAGTCTGCATTTTGATATTTCACTTTTATAGACACCTCAATAGCTCCGGTCTGGTCTTCGGAGTTACACTGTCAATTATGATCGGTTCACTCCGTCACTGACGGAGCAAAACCAAGGGGAATAACTCTGGTATATGTCAGATTTCGACGTCCTTGTGATGACATAGCTCTGTATATTAGACATCTAATTTCTGATTGAAGACGGTCAGGGATCCATTCCCATTTGGGCCAAACGCTCATAAATGTACAGTCGACTTTGTACTTATTGGACATGATCCAGAGCTTTATAATTGTGTCGATTGGTGCGAAAAACACCAGCAATAAGATAAGGTTGGATATTATTGTACACGATCTCCCTGAGATCAGCCGAGTCAATAAGTCAAATCTCCAGCGGATTGACGTCATTAACACGTGATTATGGTCGCGTGCTTATGATCGTCAAATGACATTACGTGGGCGAGATACATCATTTCCGTTCAATTTCTACACATCCTACAATGGGTGAGCCATGTTTTGTACGATGATGCCATATAAGTTCAGCACTTGAAGACGTTGTTGTCAATGCGTGATATTGTATACACGTAAGGACAAAAAAGTTTGGATGTACCATGTATTGTATAATTAGCAGTCTATATAGTTGAAAACTCACACGATTTCACTAGTATATAATTATAATCGTTCATAGATCTAGAAAAGTCAAGTATAGTCTGTGTCGATGTTTTCTACCTATTTATCGCACAGGGATCTGAGAGTTAGTTACAGTTCTGGGTACTGTAAGTCCATATTGATATACTGTAACTTGATATACTGTTCATTAATCACATTCATTTTTGCGATACAGACAAAGATTTATCCTAACCTACAAATGTATATCCTACTACAGTAATTGCATTGTGGATTCTCTGTGATAACTAGTCGAGTCCCTGTGATCACTAGTCTAGTCCCTGTGATCACTGGTATAGTCCCTGTGATCACTATTATCGACATGACCATCCATCCATCCATCCATCCATCCATCATCCATCCATCCATCCATCCATCCATCCATCCATCCATCCGTCCATCCATCCATCCATCCATCAATCTGATTAAAATCATATCTTCGCTTACGCTCTGATACTATACGCTCCAGTACGTCTGTGTTGATCCATGTGACTTCTGTGTTAATCAATGTGACTTCTGTGATGATCCATGTGACTTCTGTGATGATCCATGTGACTTCTGTGGTGATTCATGTGACTTCTGTGTTGATCCATGTGACTTCTGTGGTGATTCATGTGACTTCTGTGGTGATCCATGTGACTTCTGTGTTGATCCATGTGACTTCTGTGGTGGTTCATGTGACTTCTGTGTTGATCCATGTGACTTCTGTGGTGGTTCATGTGACTTCTGTGTTGATCCATGTGACTTCTGTGTTGATCATGTGACTTCTGTGTTGATTCATGTGACTTCTGTGTTGATCCATGTGACTTCTGTGTTGATCCATGTGACTTCTGTGGTGGTTCATGTGACTTCTGTGGTGATCCATGTGACTTCTGTGATGATCCATGTGACTTCTGTGTTGATCCATGTGACTTCTGTGGTGGTTCATGTGACTTCTGTGTGATCATGTGACTTCTGTGTTGATCCATGTGACTTCTGTGATGATCCATGTGACTTCTGTGTGATCCATGTGACTTCTGTGTGATCATGTGACTTCTGTGGTGGTTCATGTGACTTCTGTGTGATCCATGTGACTTCTGTGTGATCCATGTGACTTCTGTGTTGATCCATGTGACTTCTGTGTGATCCATGTGACTTCTGTGTGGTTCATGTGACTTCTGTTTGATCCATGTGACTTCTGTGATCCATGTGACTTCTGTGATGATCATGTGACTTCTGTGTTGGTTCATGTGACTTCTGTGTGATCATGTGACTTCTGTGTGATCCATGTGACTTCTGTGATGATCATGTGACTTCTGTGTGATCCTGTGACTTCTGTGATGATCCATGTGACTTCTGTGTGATCCATGTGACTTCTGTGTGATCCATGTGACTTCTGTGTGATCCATGTGACTTCTGTGATGATCCATGTGACTTCTGTGATGATCCATGTGACTTCTGTGTTGATCCATGTGACTTCTGTGATGATCCATGTGACTTCTGTGTGATCCATGTGACTTCTGTGATGATCCATGTGACTTCTGTGATGATCCATGTGACTTCTGTGGTGATCCATGTGACTTCTGTGTGATCCATGTGACTTCTGTGTGATCCATGTGACTTCTGTGATGATCCATGTGACTTCTGTGATGATCCATGTGACTTCTGTGTGGATCCATGTGACTTCTGTGATGATCCATGTGACTTCTGTGATGATCCATGTGACTTCTGTGATGATCCATGTGACTTCTGTGTGATCCATGTGACTTCTGTGATGATCCATGTGACTTCTGTGATGATCCATGTACTTTTGTGATGATCCATGTGACTTCTGTGATGATCCATGTGACTTCTGTGGTGATCCATGTGACTTCTGTGATGATCCATGTGACTTCTGTGATGATCCATGTGACTTCTGTGATGATCCATGTGACTTCTGTGGTGATCCATGTGACTTCTGTGATGATCCATGTGACTTCTGTGATGATCCATGTGACTTCTGTGATGATCCATGTGACTTCTGTGGTGATCCATGTGACTTCTGTGTTGATCCATGTGACTTCTGTGGTGGTTCATGTGACTTCTGTGGTGGTTCATGTGACTTCTGTGATGATCCATGTGACTTCTGTGGTGATCCATGTGACTTCTGTGATGATCCATGTGACTTCTGTGATGATCCATGTGACTTCTGTGATGATCCATGTGACTTCTGTGATGATCCATGTGACTTCTGTGGTGATCCATGTGACTTCTGTGATGATCCATGTGACTTCTGTGTTGATCCATGTGACTTCTGTGTTGATCCATGTGACTTCTGTGATGATCCATGTGACTTCTGTGGTGGTTCATGTGACTTCCTTTGTGATCCATGTGACTTCTGTGATGATCCATGTGACTTCTGTGATGATCCATGTGACTTCTGTGATGATCCATGTGACTTCTGTGATGATCCATGTGACTTCTGTGTTGATCCATGTGACTTCTGTGATGATCCATGTGACTTCTGTGTTGATCCATGTGACTTCTGTGGTGGTTCATGTGACTTCTGTGATGATCCATGTGACTTCTGTGGTGGTTCATGTGACTTCTGTTGTGATCCATGTGACTTCTGTGGTGATCCATGTGACTTCTGTGATGATCCATGTGACTTCTGTGATGATCCATGTGACTTCTGTGGTGGTTCATGTGACTTCCTTTGTGATCCATGTGACTTCTGTGATGATCCATGTGACTTCTGTGATGATCCATGTACTTTTGTGATGATCCATGTGACTTCTGTGATGATCCATGTGACTTCTGTGGTGATCCATGTGACTTCTGTGTTGATCCATGTGACTTCTGTGTTGATCCATGTGACTTCTGTGTTGATCCATGTGACTTCTGTGGTGGTTCATGTGACTTCTGTGATGATCCATGTGACTTCTGTGATGATCCATGTGACTTCTGTGATGATCCATGTGACTTCTGTGATGATCCATGTGACTTCTGTGATGATCCATGTGACTTCTGTGGTGGTTCATGTGACTTCTGTTGTGATCCATGTGACTTCTGTGATGATCCATGTGACTTCTGTGATGATCCATGTGACTTCTGTGGTGATTCATGTGACTTCTGTGATGATCCATGTGACTTCTGTGTGATCCATGTACTTCGTTGATGTGACTTCTGTGATGATCCATGTGACTTCTGTGATGATCATGTGACTTCTGTGGTGATTCATGTGACTTCTGTGATGATCCATGTGACTTCTGTGATGATCCATGTGACTTCTGTGGTGGTTCATGTGACTTCTGTTGTGATCCATGTGACTTCTGTGATGATCCATGTGACTTCTGTGATGATCCATGTGACTTCTGTGGTGATCCATGTGACTTCTGTGATGATCCATGTGACTTCTGTGATGATCCATGTGACTTCTGTGGTGGTTCATGTGACTTCTGTGATGATCCATGTGACTTCTGTGATGATCCATGTGACTTCTGTGATGATCCATGTTACTTCTGTGGTGGTTCATGTGACTTCTGTGATGATCCATGTGACTTCTGTGATGATCCATGTGACTTCTGTGATGATCCATGTGACTTCTGTGGTGGTTCATGTGACTTCTGTGATGATCCATGTGACTTCTGTGATGATCCATGTGACTTCTGTGGTGATCCATGTGACTTCTGTGATGATCCATGTGACTTCTGTGGTGGTTCATGTGACTTCTGTTGTGATCCATGTGACTTCTGTGATGATCCATGTGACTTCTGTGATGATCCATGTGACTTCTGTGGTGATCCATGTGACTTCTGTGATGATCCATGTGACTTCTGTGATGATCCATGTGACTTCTGTGATGATCCATGTGACTTTGTGATGATCATTTGACTTCTGTGATGATCATGTGACTTCTGTGACTGACTGTGACTTTGTGATGATCCATGTGACTTCTGTGATGATCTTTGTGACTTCTTTGTGATCCATGTGACTTCTGTGATGATCCATGTGACTTCTGTGATGATCCATGTGACTTCTGTGGTGATCCATGTGACTTCTGTGATGATCCATGTGACTTCTGTGATGATCCATGTGACATTCTGAGATGATCCATGTGACTTCTGTGATGATCCATGTGACTTCTGTGATGATCCATGTGACTTCTGTGATGATCCATGTGACTTCTGTGATGATCCATGTGACTTCTGTGGTGATCCATGTGACTTCTGTGATGATCCATGTGACTTCTGTGATGATCCATGTGACTTCTGTGATGACTTCTGTGATGACCATGTACTTTTGTGACGATCCATGTGACTTCTGTGGTGGTTCATGTGACTTCCTTTGTGATCCATGTGACTTCTGTGATGATCCATGTACTTTGTGACGATCCATGTTACTTCCGTGGTGTGACTTCTTGTGATCATGTGACTTCTGTGATGATCCATGTTACTTCTGTGGTGGCTCATGTGACTTCTGTGATGATCCATGTGACTTCTGTGGTGGTTCATGTGACTTCTGTGATGATCCATGTGAACTTCTGTGGTGGTTCATGTGACTTCTGTGGTGATCCATGTGACTTCTGTTGTGATCCATGTGACTTCTGTGATGATCCATGTACTTTTGTGATGATCCATGTGACTTCTGTGGTGGTTCATGTGACTTCTGTTGTGATCCATGTGACTTCTGTGATGATCCATGTGACTTCTGTGACGATCCATGTGACTTCTGTGGTGATCCATGTGACTTCTGTGATGATCCATGTGACTTCTGTGATGATCCATGTGACTTCCTTTGTGATCCATGTGACTTCTGTGATGATCCATGTACTTCTGTGATGATCCATGTTTTTGTGACGATCCATGTTACTTCTGTGATGATCCATGTGACTTCTGTGATGATCCATGTGACTTCTGTGTTGATCCATGTGACTTCTGTTGTGATCCATGTGACTTCTGTGATGATCCATGCGACTTCTGTGGTGGTTCATGTGACTTCCTTTGTGATCCATGTGACTTCTGTGATGATCCATGTACTTCTGTGATGATCCATGTGACTTCTGTGATGATCCATGTACTTTTGTGACGATCCATGTTATTTCTGTGGTAGTTCATGTTACTTCTGTGGTGGCTCATGTGACTTCTGTGATGATCCATGTGATACATAATATAGATGTGCATATATGTCTGCTCTGAGTATACAATAACATGTAGCTTCATGTACATGTATAGGCCTAAGTACAAATGTACACTAGATGTACATGTGCACATATAATATAATTGTGAATGTAGCATGCATGCATAACGCCATTACAACTGCCAATAATTTACAGCATGTATGGTACATAATTGGCCTACATGTACATTGTATATATAGCTTCACTGTACATGTACGACTACATTTTTGCATACATATATGTATATGCATGTACAATGTACATTTGTACATGTACATTTAGGTCACAGGGGGCCAACTCATTGAAAATGAATGTTGACATATATATATACATTTTTTTTGTATTTGGTGGATCGACTGAGGAAAAAAATCGCATGACTGTGAGGTATATACAAAAATGTATATTCATCAGTGGATCCACCAAATGCAAAAAATGCCAGTATTACAACATCCATTTTCATTGAATTGGCCCCCTGTGATTTAGGTCTACAGGAGTACACGTACTGTATGTACAAATCGAGATATCGATGGTCATGATTAAGTTATTCACAACAATGCACATCAGTTTAATGACATTTTATATAACTTATCTTAATGTGGATTCATTTAAATGAAATATCGGAGCCGATCTAAAGTGACTATTCCACGGCTCACTTATTGTCTACGATCAAGTTGAAAGTGAAACTAGAAATTATTTATGTTAAACTGACTTGTATATCCACACGAAACGTTAATTTATTGTAATTTCTTGTTGCTAACGGTCTACTTTAATGTGTTTTCAAAAGATGAGATGAAATGTAACTGACATGAATAAATGACGACAAGTCTAAGCCTACAAACTTGTTTTTAATGCGTTACAAGCCTTCAAAGCATTGACTGAAGGAGCGGACATCAGTTGATCACGTGACTGACGACAGCCAAAATGTCGGACGCAGACGTGAACGGAGAATCAGCTGGCTTGCTGGCACAGAAGCCGAACCCGGGTTTAAAGTTTGACAAGAAGCTGTCAGAGACGGAGAGATCCACCAGGGTACGTATTTATCCCGTTTTGCCATGTTTTTATTGTTAAGGTGACCTATATTTACAGTATTCTGTCGTGTTTTGGAGAGAATCCTGACCGAGAAGGTCTCATCATCGAGCACATGTTCAACGAATGATACCCAAACGTGGATTAGTTTCAGACAAACATCGATTTTTCTCACTTCCGGACACAATGCGTGTTCCTTTGTCTTATCTTTCACCTTGTCTTCAGTATTTGTGTTTTCATTCTTTAATTTCATTGTGTTTTTCTACATTTGTAACGAAATATCCCGGAAAGTAAACTTGAACTCCTTTATTAGGCCCCTGTAAAAGGACCCAGTCCATCCCATATACAGGCAGAACAATATAGGATTATATGTAAGTCTGTTGGTATGAAGTGATAACCCATTCTTGACATATCTTGAAGTCGATATCTCATTTGATCTTATCTTGTTTAAATATTTGATTGACTTGACCCTCTGATATTGGATAACATAAAGATTAATATTTAATGTGAATTAATATATAAAGTTATTCTCAAATAGTAACACATAAAGTCATTTTAAAGGAAAGAAATATAAATTTCTTACAGTGATCATATATTTAAAGATGCTGTTTCATGAACATTTAGCTGCTTTATATTGAACAGGTGGATTCTGTCAAAATGATCTCTAGTAAACACGTATATATATGTATAAACATCCCACTGTGTGCATGACCAGATTAAAGTTCTCGATAATTCCAATACCAACGCAACTGGATACTTGATAAAATTATTTATAATAAGTAGCATTTTGTTTAACAAAATCTAGTTTAAACAAATCTGAAATGCATTTTGAGGAAACAAAATTCATTTATGAATTGATTAATAAATTATTTTAATCTCAAATTAAGCAAATACACTTTTCATGTTGAATTTGTTGAATTATTTTGATCAGAGTTTAAACTCCGAAAATATCTTTCCTTTTGGGAATAAGGATTGAGGGACAAAGTAATATATGAGAGAGCAACAGAATTTAATGTTCATTCCGAAAAAATAAAAACCATGGAAACTTACTTGCTGCAGTGTTAACTTTTAATTTATTGTTCTATCTCTGACCAATAAAATAAGAAAAAACAAACTTAATTTGATTTATGAAATGCATATTCTGATATAATGAATGCTACATTAACGCATACAATTTATCAGGCATGCATGCAGTTGTACGTGGCCCAGGCAATTCTATAGTGATTAAAGATGTTAATTTAAAAGGAGGAAAGACAAGGCCTATATATAACAGGCTTAAATACACACTGAAAGGACTCTTTGTTATTATTGCGTTAAAGATATACCAAGTGCACGTGTCACCGTGCATGCTTTCTAAATTTTAACATTAAAGGTACCTATATGCAAACGGTCTATACATATTATCACTGGACATGTTGTTGGACACTGCTCACCAAAACACTTCCAAAATAATTTAAAACTTGGTTTCTATATTCTTTTTATGCTTTCAAATTAAATGACAAATTTTAATTGCTTAATTATATTGTATGATTATAATTGACTTTATTTGATAAGTTTTTTTGAACACATGAAAAGCATCACATTATAAATCATAAGCTGATTCTAATTACAAATGTCTACTCATAGAATTTTAGACTAAAATAATATGTATGATTGAATTTTTCTTAACAATTTTAAAGCATGTGAATAAAAAGTTGTTCAGAAATCTAACATCCTAATTTTTATATATATATAAAATATCCTGAACAGGATATATGTACATATTACAACCCACAGTGTCTTTTGTTACAGGTATTTGATAAAAATATTAGTAAAAATATAGGATCTAAGGATTAATGATAAAAAAATATGTGTAAATAGATTATCTCCCTTTAGCCAACATATTTTAATCAACTGTATCATGTTCTGTATTGTTAAAATTTAACTTCATCAGTTTCTAGGGCTATTCTGTACGTGTTTACATTGCTAAAGTGTATGCAAACCTTAAAGTTTTTACCTTTAATCAAGCTTTGAGGTTTAGAGTCTTTTCCTCAACCACATCTTTTCTACAGACCAGCTAGAACATTTTATTACCAATTTGTATCAAAGAAGGGTTTATGAACCAGACCTCAGACTCAGAGCTGCTATATAGTTATAAATTGTGCTTCCTGTTCAGGGAGTCTGATCTCAATTTTGACAGTTTTATAGCTGTTTCAGTGTCTATTGTTTGTAAGTTAGATATAATTTTAAAATCTGATACTCAGTCTAAGAACATTTATCTATTTTTTATAAAGATTAAAAATGAACAAGATAAATGAAGAAGAAATAACGTTAGCATATGCTGATGAAATGGCTTGCTACTTCTCTCTGTGCTTATAAGTAATTTAACTATCTATTTTTATATCCATTTTATTAGATAGTAAATTATTGTACATGTTTCACAATTTATGATTGAATGAAAACAGAATTTTGCATGGAAATTATTATCTTTTGATCATCATTATACAAATTGCAGGTTATAGTGAATTCTTAAATTTCAAATGTAGAAATGAATTTTGTGTTGGAGAGATTCTAAAATCATTAATCAGGAAAATAAGACACGGAAAGTTACCTGTATATAAATATCTTGTTTGAATGGCTCACTGTCACATTTTACATTGTATAGCCTGAAGGCTTGTTGACGTACTAATGAATAAAGAGGTGAAAGGAAGAGGTGATCTAGAGCTGAATGATGTATATGTCGCAGAAGGCAGATTATTAATGACTTTTTCTTAATTAATTCACCTTCACTTGTCATTTGGTCACATTACAATGTCGTATGAAGGTGATGTACTTAGAGGCAACAACATCTTCCTGTGTCTCACCGGTATCAAACATTTCCAACATCTGTATAACAGACTTAACTGTATAAATCCCTTGTGATTATGTAACTGTTAATAGACATACTAGTGATAACAAGTACAGCTTTATAGGAATTTAAGGGAAGCAGATAAAGCTACCTTCAATTAAATTTTTGTTTCAATTAATTATCAAACATGAAACTGAATGGATTTTATTAAATTGTTTAAAGTGAACAGTCGGGCAAGGATGGCTAAAGTCGGTAAAAATGGTGTGAGTGTATCCAGTAGAATTTCTTATGAAATAGAAAAATAAAATATCTCGTCAAAATCTGTCTGCGTACGAAGAAATTAATTTAAAGTACAGGAATCCTTAAACGTCCTCCCGGCTGACTATGTCCGTGGTTACATTTCCACGCAGCCTCGCTTTCAATGCTTTCAACTTTTCTTTATTTCAATGGTCAGAACTGGGAAACATACCAGAACTTGACCGTCGTTTTAATATGTGAGAACTTTTGGAAGGCCAATGAACGCATTTAGACTGAATTTCTTTGCTCGACTATTCACTTTAAAAATAAGAATTTTGATTGTCAAATTAATCTATTAGCAAACTAAAATGTGTACTCGACTCTATATATATCTTTTTTTTTCTATTTTAAATTTTATATTTAAACAAATCTGAGTCCATCAAAAGATTGATCTTAATTTTGTTCGTCTGTTAAAAAAAATATTCAGATAGAATGCATATGTTTGGACTATTTTGGAAATAGATATGCTTGAATATAATAATTTTTATTATTAAAAGATCTAAGCATTCTAGTGTAAAAAAAAAAAAAATTGAAATAACAGTCGAAAAGGACCTCTGACTACTTGCTCGATGGTCAATTAGTGAAGTGTCAGGATTTTTATATTTTATGAGCTGTGAACAAAAAGTGAGTGATGTGTTAGAGTTACTTCCCTTTGATTGCTAAAAAAACTGCCTATCATTGTTGCTACATGCCTTTTGATTATTCCTTTGATGTACACAGGTTATGAAAGTGATGTAGTATATAATTTTAAAACTTTGAACCATTATTTGTAGAAGGCATTATAATATAGGGTACATCCAACTTCATTGTATGTATACCTATATGATACAATAAATTTTGAGGAGCTGTGGTGGGGGCAGCTGAATAGTCAAGATGTCCTGACTATTACCACATTCTTAGCTAAAAAAAATCCACCTCTTGGTTGCAGGTTCAAATCACTTGTAGTGCAGTTGCAAGGCACTGACTGCAAGTCAATAGTTTTTTTTTGGGTATTCTGGCTTTCCTCTGCCATCTTAACTGGCATGACCCTGAATATTAAATCGTGAATGACGTAAACTATCAAACCAAATTATCTTCTGCTTCATTGGAATGATCTTCAGTTCCACTAGGTTAATCCTGCAGATACATAACTAATTATATAAATGTACACGTTATATGATTCTGTAATGAAGCATGATTTTCTTTTTATGTACATTTGAATACTTGATCATTTAACTAATATACAATTATTCATCATGCAATCTTTATCTTGAAGATATGATGCTGGAATGGATTCTTTCTTGTTACAGTTTGCCATGCTAAGTTATTCTTAATATTGAAATATCTGCAGCAAATGGTGCTAGGATGCTGATATTTGCTATTGAAGATCTTTGAGGTGAAACATTTATTTCAGTTTTGAAAAAAAAATTGTTGGGTTTTTTCCCAGATTCTCTGTATTTGATATTGAACTGAAGGTTGTAGTTTTGTTTAAGGGCCTGCATACATTCTGTTCAGAAAATCTACATTATGATGCTGATATAATATCTATTTTTCAGCATTTATTCTATTGAATTTGTATTTATTCAAACTCTAAGCTATCGTCTAAATTTTCATGAAAATGTGGTTAAAAAAAACTGCTACATTTTTTTTTTCACAAACAATTTATTTATCTTTATACAGTAATACATCATAAATACTTAAAAAATATATCTCTTTATTGAATTACAGTTATTTCCCCTTTGTTTTTTTGTCTGATGATATATATAACTATCGAGTATATTCATTTTTTACTCATTAGTGATGTTAATTGACTTACCTGTGGATCATATTATAGCACAAGTTTTTACAAATACATTCCCTATATAATACTTGACTTAATTACCTCCATGAAGGTTTAGATATTAATCTGCGGTGTTCTGGTAGACCTACACTGTCCACTTTTTGTCAGCATTTGTGATACCTCACCTGTAAATACAAAACCAGAAAAAGAGTCACTAACCGATTATTATTATAATAATTTATTAGATGAATTTACTTCACTTTGGCTTTCTTTCATTTCATTATATCCTATCCATAAATGACCTTGACTTTTGTTAAGATATTGTTAAACAAAATAGACTCAACCTTCTCAGTAATTCTAGCACCAGGCAGCAGTCCACCTAGCTAATTATGTATGGTCAGAAAATAGAATAGAACATATTTTCCATAAAAAGAAATATCTAGGACTTTAGCAAAATTTTAACTTACGGAATACTTTAAAGCTCAGTTTATTAGCTAGAACTTAACAATTGTTTACACATGCTACATTCCTTGGCTCCTCGGTCATGAGTTCGAATCCCATTAATGGCAGTTGCTAGATACTGACTGCAGACGATGGTTTTTCTCCGGGTACTCTGGCTTTCCTTCACCACCAAGTTTAACCTAACATGTCCTTAAATGACCTCAACTTGATCATGATATTAAACTATTTAAGCCAAACCTTGAGGTTAATAGTTGTGATTTCAACCATGGAGGAAAAGAAAACTGAACAGTTAGGAATACTTGGAATGAAGTATAGTTTCCCCCTTATTTTTTGGGTATGAACAGGCAAGATATATTGTTGAGAAACTATTTAAAAATATCAAGCCTTTAATTTCATGAAGTGTAGCAGAAATGAGTTAAAGATATAAAGTATAAAAGTCAGATAGAGCTTTGACCTCAAACCTTATGACAACAAGTGGATAAGGAACAGAACAAGTATATGTCAAGCCATATCAATTGTTTCCTCACTTATGGTAACAGCACATGTTCTTGTTAAGTCCTTCTTGATGAATTCATTAGTCTGATAGAAAATAAGCAGTACAGTCGAGACTGTCTTATGTGACTTTCCAAGGGACCATTACAAAAAAGTCACATAAGACAGGGAGTCACTTAAGACAGTCCAACCGCAACATTACTGTTTGAAAATCTGTAGGTAATTGTCATTAAATACATTCTTGTTTATTAATACATGTATATCAATTAACCTGATTTTCTTTTAAATACAGTCTAAACTCGTTATCTCAAAATCGCTTGACTCGAAATTCCGGTTGAGTTGAATTAATTTTGAAGTCCCGTTTTTTTCCCTTCTTTGTATATGTATTTTGAGATCGGATGACTCGAATTTCGATGACTCGAAACTCAGGTTGATTCAAAGTCAATTTCTGGTCCCTAGAACGGATATTCAATGAAAAAAATAGTCGCTATCTCGAATTTAATTTCAGTCAAAATTTCAAATAAAAAAAAAATCAATTACGTAAATATACCCGTGGTTTGTCATAAGACATGATTGGTTTACCTGCATATATCCCGATCGGTATACACAGGCCTACGGGAACATACCACAAAAATGACTGCTAATTAGGAATTGTTTAATAATCCTCTCAAGTCTGGCTTCCTAATTAGCGTCACTTTACAATGGTTACTTATCTTTTCACAGACACGATGCGTGTTTACACAATCACACATGATCATGACCGAAAGCATGTTTGTGTAGGAATCATTAGAAACGAAAGTGTTTTCTTATTCTTGTATGAAATGTCGAAAGTGCAAAATAATTTAACAAACCCACAATGTTAAATGTTTAACTAGTCGTTGCATATATACTAGTATCTTAATCAAACGATGTACTTCTGCATTGGTATAGAAACCTACTTTCGTTTCGTTTACCGTAAATTATATTAACCAATAGAGTGAACTTGTATGTGAGAGCCGAAAACGGAGCGAGTAGTCTGCTTACGAAGGTGAAAACTGTTGTTTATTTTGCTTTAAATTCTGAAATAAGAAAGATGCTATTTTATTTGTTCAGGTACTACATTTCGTATAAGTTTGTTGTATGAACCACTGAAGTCAGTACACCACCTATGGGAAAACAAGGTGTACATGCCTATTAGACGATCATATTATCGTAATTGAAGTTTTTCATGTATTTAAAAAAGATCCAAAAACATCTGAAAACATAACCAAAATGATTAAATACACACATAATAAGTTGGAAAATCTCGATAATATGCTGATCACTGTAAAAGACATGTACCCAGCCGTAATAGTCATAAGATAAGCACCATTAAAAATATGTTCTTATCAAACCTAATGACATTACGTTTGAGTCAAATTCCGGATGAGTCGAATTATTTTCATAAGTCCGTTGAATTTCGAGATAACAAGTTTCGACTGTAGATTTAAAATAATAATTCTTAATTCTTAGAAAAATAAAACTTATTTTTCTTTTTTATAAAAAAATCATTTAGCAATACATGTAAATACAAGCAGACACACTTTTTTTAAATAAAAAAACTAATTTAGTTATAAATACAAGCAGACGTACATTGATATTTGGGTTTAAACTGTGTTTAAGACAAGAATTATATCTGGAGGGGGTGTAATTTTGGATTAACTCAATTTTTTTTTCTATTTAAATTTTTTTTTTATTACCGTACCATGGTTTTAACAGACACATAAATCAGACCTGTCCTAAAATGACCACTACAAAACAATTGCAGCTGTTGTGTAGATGAAAAAAAAGAGTACTTTTGTAGATATAATATTTCAAAGCCTGTGCTTTATTTTGCTGAATTTTATAGATCTACTGTACAATGCTGCCAAATGGCAGCCATTACCAAAGCTCAAGTCGTGTACATTTGTCTTTACAAGACTGCATGACTGCCATTAGGAGAAACGTTTCAAGAAAAGATAGGGTTGCTGACTTCAGGATGGCAATTATAATGACTTCTTACTCATATCAAGGAGTGAAATTATGTTTGGTCGTAAATGTCACATAAAAAAACGAAAAAAGAGTCACTCACGCCAAGCCATTGATGATAAGTTAGGCAAAATAAAACATGCTGATTTATTTAACGTGTACCGTTATTTATTGTCAATGTTTACCATTGTGTATTAAGGAGAAATATCTGGATGGTACCTGACCTATTTTATAGTTTTGAAGCCAAATATTGTGGAAAAAAGGATCTTTCATGATCTGTCAAAACTGGTTACACTGTGATGTACTCTAAATTGTCTCTAATTGTAGTCAACAGTTAATGTTTACTTCGATGTTCACACCTCTTTATCGATCATAATTAAGGCCACAGGCAAATGAAAAGTCGCTCAAGACAGACCTTTTATAGTTTTGGGGTTGTAAAAACACAGTCACTTGTCACGTAAGACAGGGAGTCGCTGAAAACAGACCAATTATATAGCAAATTACATTGGGGGGGGGGGGGGGCTCAAGTAAGGTCACATAAGACAGGGAGTCGCTACATACAGGGGGCCACTCAGACAGTCTCGACTGTAGATGCAAAGGAAAAGGCAATCAGTAATCAGGTCTTACTTGTATGGATAACCAGTACTGTATTCACTATAGTGCTATACAGGTAACCCATGTAGTCTGGTGCAAGTAATGTGTACAATGTTTGCAACATGTATAATCATTACAGGATCTTGGCTATGTGCTCCTGTGAAGGTCATAGCTGTGACTGTGTTTCACCTTAAAGTGTTTCGTGGGTTATCGTGGGTTAGTGACATACTTACTTTTATCTGTATTTGGGACAGATAAGCTTATATTATTGTGTCACTTTTTCAAAGCTGCCTATATAACAATTTTAGGTAACCAATATGGGATTATATGAAGCTAGAGGCTAGCTTATACTGAAAAAATCTTAATCTTGCTTGTTAATGACATAGATTAAAATCAAATTCTGTAAACCGTGTGCAATTTTTTTGTGTGAATAAGGCTAGATAAAAAAAACATTTTTACAAATTGATAACTTTCACAATTATGTTGAAAGGTATTTCAATTCCACCTAAAATCCACAAAACTTAATCTCTGCGAAAATACAGATGTCGCAAAATTTGAAAATGCTCCACCGCCGACAAATGGTATTTTTTCACTATAAAAAACAAGAGCAGACAATTTAGTATTTTTCTTGAGTTACAAAAGTTACTTACTTTACACTATTACCACCATTGAAAAGTTTGAGTTTCTAATTTTACTTCAAGTTAAAAATATGAAAAATAATTAATTGCATCTAGAAAAAAATCCGTGGCACTATATCCTATATGGAATGAAGTACTGATTACTGATTGTACATGTACTAAAGGCAAAATAAAATATTTCATATTATTTTTGTGTTAATTAGACATATATACACGATTAAACACCAATTATTGTTCAAATAATGAATATCATTTATGCTCTGTCGGCGATGGCGCATCGTTAAAGAAAGTTGGTTATAGTAATGGGTAAATTTATATCAAATGATATTTATTATAACATTCATGGAGAAATGGTAATTAGAAGTTATAGTCATCATATAGATAAATGATAGAACACACAAGAAAATCCTGGCATTGAATAAAGGCAGCGGTACAATATGTCTGAACCCATTGTAATAGACTTATTGTGTATGCGTGGATACAGCCTGTCCATTATTGATTTTTGACACAGGAATATACTGAACAAATCATTCACAAATGAATTTGCATTAAGATATATCGCATATGAAGTATGGAGCTATATATATCTTTCATTAAACTTCAACTTTGAAATTACATTACATCCGATCATTTCTGTAGATCATATTGAACAGGAGATTTATGAAAGACAATGGATTTATATTTCCATGTCAGACAGTTCAAAATAGATCCTTTTGCTTTAATTGAAGTTTGTTATACTTGAAAGTTATAGATGCCATTAGAATTTAGTTTTTTTAAATAACATAACCTATACATTAGCTAGCTGTGCCCAGACATTGAAACTACCTTATCAGCAAACATTTCAACAGCACATTGCCCTAGCATGATACTGTTCACCACAGCCTTGAGTGTCCGTCTGATGAAAAAAGATTCATTATAACGTACCTGAGAGTTTTGTGATTAATAGTTTCCGTTCTGAAGACCTCAGGCCAAGAAAAAGGTAGGCAGGTTTGTCATCTGTAGTGGGTATATCCTACCATTAATGGACCGGGATCGTGGATGTAGCTGGCTGACACTGGACATTATCAGCAGTGAATGGCCCTGGCCTGTCATAATCATCAGAGTATAGCTTCAAACTCTTCACCACTGATACTGAGTTAGACTTGGGTAACACATTCTTTGGTGTAGTGACTTGTTTTTAGACTGTGACCACCTACTTATCACCAGCGCCCAGACATCTGTGATATATATATAACCATCAATACCTGGGTAACTCATAGTTTCTGTAGTGATTCTATAATCTAGCCACCGATACAGTCGAGTGATCCTGGGTGTACATACTCCGGGTGTTGTTGCAGCAGTAGGGACTTAATGGGACTCTCTGTCCTTGGATCCAATATAGGAACTAACTGCAGGGACTTCTCCCTCCTGTAGAGGCCAAATCAGGACTCGCTGTCCCGGACTTTGGAGACTGATAAGAAGTTCATCGGTACTGGTTTGTTCGTCGGTGGATGTGGATCCAGCTTTCTCTGGTGTTGTGTGAGCTGTGACATCATACCAGGGTATCTTGGGAGCATTTCCACGTGGGTTAACTGTCAACATGGCCAACACCATACCCCTCCTCAGCAGAAACCGGCGGCCTTCAGCTGCTGTTGCAGAGAAAGAGATCATGGTGTGTACTTTGTTCTGAATACAAGAATGACCAAGTCATATTGTTTTGTATTTCAGTTACAAATAATCTAGCGACATCAATAATTTGTATATATATTCCTACACAACATATAAACAATAGATGTATACTGATTAAGGGTGCATGCTATGTAAGCTTATATAAACCTGGACAGTCAGTTTAAGAATGAAAACATCCAATTAAAACTTTACAAAGTTTATACTAAGGGCACTGTATGCATGATGTACATTGTAATCTCGTTAGTTATTATGGACTGGTGAAGGTGTAATTTTAGATTCTCTGATTTTTAGTCACGTACCTATAACACCTGTATTTTGTTTAGGTATACACCTAACCTGGATACATGTTTTCACCCATAAGTTGTTAGTACTGTAGTGTTATGAGAAGGACGTACCCCAGTAAAATGTAGGTTTGTATTAGATGTATATCTCAAAAAATTATAGTAATACACATATTTCCAACTACTATAAAACAGGATGGCTCAGGTGGTTTTTAACAGTAAACAAGTGTGTTAAAGTGTTAAATGTATAGCATCGTTTACAGGTAGTGTACAGGTGTTATACAGGTGTGTTAAAGTGATATATGTATAGTATCTGCTACAGGTGTTATACAGGTGTGTTAAAGTGTTATATGTATAGTATCGTCTACAGGTAGTGTACGGGTGTTATACAGGTGTGTTAAAGTGTTATATGTATATGATCATCTACAGGTAGTGTACAGGTGTTATATAGGTAGTGTACAGGTGTTATACAGGTAATGTACAGGTGTTATACAGGTAGTGTACAGGTGTTATACAGGTAGTGTACAGGTGTTATATGTATAACAACATCTACAGGTAGTTCACAGGTGTTATACTTGTTTGTTTGTTTGATTAATTAACGTCCTATTAGGGCTATTAACAATAAGCGGTATACATATATGCACAAGTATACAGATACGTATTTGAAGGGGAGCAATCACTATTTGTACTTTTTTCTAAATTTAAAATTAAACTTATAATATCGTCACAGGATAGCTACCTGCTTGAACTAGAATGCATTATCATTGCATGGCACGTGTGTACCTTGGTGAACTAACTTGTAGGTACGCTAGTAATTAGTGTGGTTCATTATGGTTCCTGATTTTAGTCATGTTGCTTGATGAGCCCGCTATGCGACAGTGAGCCAAGCAAAGAGCGACAATGAGCAATTCGAAAAACACATTGTCGCATGACGCATCATTGCTCTTCGCATGTCGCACTGTCGCATGGCGCTTTTTGGCCAGTTAAGACCCCGCCAGGCAACAATGCGCCATGCCAAGAGCGATACTACAACAGTGTGTCAAGCAAAGAGCGACAGTGCGACAATTCGCCATGCACCAGTGGGACAATGCTGCAAGCAAAGAGGCGTTGGTGCGATAATGCGTTGTCGCATGGCGAATTGTCGCTCTTCACTTAGATCATTGTTGCATGACCAATTGTTGCAATGTCCCATAGCACATCGTCGCACTGTTTCATGGCAAAGCGGCGTACGAAGAGCCACAATTCATCATTTATCACATGGCACATTGTAGCATGAGTGTTGCATTGTCGCACCAGCCACCATAATGTTTGGTTTGACGAACCACAATAATGACTGGCGTGCAGTTCCGCTCCTTCACGGCGGTATACAAGAGCAATGATCGTATATTCTAAGTCAAACAGGAAGCTATCAGCAGACTACATTGAACAATACACGCTAAGACATTCACAACCAATCAAATCCAACCAAAATAAATTACGATATTATTAGTCTAATTATAGATTTAGAAAACTCAAATAATGATTTCTCCCCTTCAAATTCGTATCCATATACTTATGCGTATATGTATACCGCTTATTGTAAATAGCCCTACTAACAGCTATGGTCATGTAAGGACGGTGTTATACAGGTAGTGCATAAGTGTTATACTGGTAGTGTACAGGTGTTATACAGGTAGTGTACAGGTGTTCTACAGGTAGTGCACAAGTGTTATACTGGTAGTGTACAGGTGTTATACAGGTAGTGTACAGGTGTTATACAGGTAGTGTACAGGTGTTATACAGGTAGTGTACAGGTGTTATACAGGTAGTGTACAGGTGTTATACAGGTAGTGTACAGGTGTTATACAGGTAGTGTACAGGTGTTATACAGGTAGTGTACACAAGTGTTATACAGGTAGTGTACAGTGTTATACAGGTAGTGCACAGTGTTATACTGGTAGTGTACAGGTGTTATACAGGTAGTGTACAGGTGTTATACAGGTAGTGTACAGGTGTTATACAGGTAGTGTACAGGTGTTATACAGGTAGTGTACAGGTGTTATACAGGTAGTGTACAGTTGTTATACAGGTAGTGTACAGGTGTTATACAGGTAGTGTACAGGTGTTATACAGGTAGTGTACAGGTGTTATACAGGTAGTGTACAGGTGTTATACAGGTAGTGTACAGGTGTTATACAGGTAAAGACATAATGTACAGGTGTTATATCATTAATATACATATGTTATACAGGTAGTATACAGGTGTTATACAGGTGTTATACAGGTAGTGTACAGGTGTTATACAGGTAGTGTACAGGTGTTATACAGGTAGTGTACAGGTGTTATACAGGTAGTGTACAGGTGTTATACAGGTAGTGTACAGGTGTTATACAGGTAGTGTACAGGTGTTATACAGGTAGTGTACAGGTGTTATACAGGTAAAGACATAATGTACAGGTGTTATATCAGTTTAATATACATATGTTATTCAGGTAGTATACAGGTGTTATACAGGTAGTATACAGGTGTTATACAGGTAGTATACAGGTGTTATACAAGCAGTGTACAGGTGTTATACAAGCAGTGTACAGGTGTTATACAGTCAGTGTACACTGTACAGGTGTTATACAGGTAGTGTACAGGTGTTACACAAGTAGTGTGCAGGTGTTATACAGGTAGTATACAGGAGTTATACAGGTAATGACATAATGTACAGGTGTTTTATTAATAATGTACAGGTGTTATACAGGTAGTATACATATGTGATACAGGTAGTATACAGGTGTTATACAGGTAGTGTAGAGGTGTTATACAGGTAATGTATTGGTGTTATACAGGTAGTGTACATGTGTTTATACAGGTAGTGTACAGGTGTTATACAGGTAGTGTACAGGTGTTATACAGGTAGTGTACAGGTGTTATAAAGGTAGTGTACAGGTGTTATACAGGTAGTGTACAGTTGTTATACAGGTAATGTACAGGTGTTATAAAGGTAGTGTACAGGTGTTATACAGGTAGTGTACAGGTGTTATACAGGTAGTGTACAGGTGTTATAAAGGTAGTGTACAGGTGTTATACAGGTAGTGTACAGGTGTTATAAAGGTAGTGTACAGGTGTTATACAGGTAGTGTACAGTTGTTATACAGGTAGTGTACAGGTGTTATACAGGTAGTGTACAGGTGTTATACAGGTAGTGTACAGGTGTTATACAGGTAGTGTACAGGTGTTATACAGGTAGTGTACAGGTGTTATACAGGTAGTGTACAGGTGTTATACAGGTAGTGTACAGGTGTTATACAGGTAGTGGACAGTTGTTATACTAGTTGTGTGCATGTCACAGGTAGTGTACAGGTGTTGTACAGGTAGTGGACAGCTGTTGTACAGGTGTTATAAAGGTAGTGTACAGGTGTTATACAGATAGTGTACAGGTGTTTTACAGGTAATGATACAGGTGTTAAACAGGTAGTGGATAGTTGTTATACTAGTTGTGTGCAGGTAGTGTACAGATGTTGTACAGGTGTTATACAGGTGTTATATTAGTAGTGTACAGGTGTTTATATAGGCAGTGTACAGGTGTTATATAGGCAGTGTACATGTGTTATACAGGCAGTGTACAGGTGGTATACTGGTAGTGGACAGGTGTTATACACAGATAGTGTAGGCAGGTGTTATACAGTAAAGTACATGGTAGTGTTATACAGGGTAGTGATACAGTTACATATACAGGTGTGTGTACAGATGTTTTATACAGGTAAAGTTAGTACTTGTGTATAGGTAGTGTACATGAGTTATACAGGCAGTGTTACAGGTGTTTATACAGGTAGTGTACAGGTGTTTATACAGGTAGTGTGGACAAGGTGTGTTATACCTTTAGGAAGTTGTTTAAACAACATTAATAGGATTCAGATGTTATTGAGGTAGGTGACAGGTGTTGTAAGGTGAAAGTTCAGGTAGTGTAAGGTGTTAACAGATACGTGTACACGATGTTCATACACGGTAGAGGAAGAATTATTCATGTTAGTAGCCTTTATTTGTAAAAGTTGTATGCAATAGAGTTAATTTTTGTCCAATACATGTTACCAGGTGTTAAGACTTACATGCTGTTATATAGGCAGTGTACAGTGGTCAAAGTGTGGACAGTTGTGATGCATGTTTTTAAACAACGTTATTAGGTTTTGTGATGACTTTTTTATCTCTTTCACTCTGCTATTCTGATGACTTCCAGGGAAGAAGATTTCTGAAAAATCAAATAGACAAGAATCATTTCAATCAATGTCAAACTGGTATGCTGAATTGGGTAATTAATGACTTTTATCAGCCTTGCTATTCTGATTTCAGGCGCTACATAGCAAGAAGTTTTCAATCAACTTCAAAACTGAGGAATATCAATCTGCCAATTGATATTGGCGCTTCAGGGAGATTGACATGCTAATTCATCAGGAATTTTAAAGATATCTGACACTTACAAAGAGTTTCAACTTGTTTTACAGGACAGAACCCTACTGATGTTTGGGTTTAACCTTGAATAAAGGACAGATCTACAATGGACATTATCAAACAAACTACACAGGTTTGGGTTTAACCTTGATATACAGGACAGACCCTACAAAGGTTTGGTTTTAACCTTGATATACAAGACAGACCCTACAAAGGTTTAACCTTGATATACAGGACAGACCCTACAAAGGTTCAACCTTGATATACAGGACAGACCCTACAAAGGTTTGGGTTTTACCTTGATATACAGGACAGACCCTACAAAGGTTTGATTTTAACCTAGATATACAAGACAGACCCTACAAAGGTTCAACCTTGATATACAGGACAGACCCTACAAAGGTTTAACCTTGATATACAGGACAGACCCTACAAAGGTTTAACCTTGATATACAGGACAGACCCTACAAGGTTTGGTTTTAACCTTGATATACAGGACAGACCCTACAAAGGGGGGGGGTTTATAACCTTGATATAACAGGACTGACCCTACAAAGATTTAACCCTGATATACAGGACAGACCCTACAAAGGTTCAATCTTGATATTAAACAGGACAGGACCCTACAAAGGTTTATCGCTTGATATTACAGGACAGACCTTACAAAAGATTGAACCATGAAATTACAGGACGAGGAACCCTACAAAATTTAAACACTTGATATACAGGACAGACCCTACAAAGATTTAACCCTGATATACAGGACAGACCCTACAAAGGTTCAACCTTGATATACAGGACAGACCCTACAAAGGTTTAACCTTGATATACAGGACAGACCCTACAAAGGTTTGGGTTTAACCTTGATATACAGGACAGACCCTACAAAGGATTAACCTTGATATACAGGACAGACACTACAAAGGTTCAACCTTGATATACAGGACAGACCCTACAAAGGTCTAACCTTGATATACAGGACAGACCCTACAAAGGTTTAACCTTGATATACAGGACAGACCCTACAAAGGTTTGGGTTTAACCTTGATATACAGGACAGACCCTACAAAAGTTTAACCTTGATATACAGGACAGATCCTACAAAGGTTTGGGTTTAACCTTGATATAAAGGACAGACCCTACAAAGGTTTGGGTTTAACCTTGATATAAAGGACAGACCCTACAAAAGTTTGGGTTTAACAGGACAGACCCTACAAAGGTTTAACCTTGATATACAGGACAGACCCTACAAAGGTTTGGGTTTAACCTTGATATAAAGGACAGACCCTACAAAAGTTTAACCTTGCCTTTACAGGACAGACCCTTACAAAGATTTAACCATGATATTACTGGACAGACCCTACAAAAGGTTTGGGTTTAACACTTGATATACATGGACAGACCCTAACAAAGTTGGTTTACCTTGATATAAAAGTGACAGACCTACAAAATTTAACCTTGATATAAAGGACAGATCATACTAAAGGTTTGGGTTTAACCTTGATATAAAGGACAGACCCTACAAAGGTTTGGGTTTAACCTTGATATACAGGACAGACCCTACAAAGGTTTGGGTTTAACCTTGATATAAAGGACAGACCACTACAAAGAATGTTTGAACCTTGATATACAGGACAGACCCTTACAAAGATTTTAACCCTGATATACAGGACAGGACACTACAAAAGGTTAAACCTTGATATACAGGACAGACCCTACAAAGGTTTTTTAACCTTGATAAACAGGGGACAGAACCAATACATGGTTTGGGTTTACCTTGATATACTGGACAGGGACCCCTACAAAGGATTTAACCTTGATATACAGGACAGACCCTTACAAAGGTTCTACAAACAGGTTTAGACCCCTTTTGAACCTTGATATACAGGACAGACCCTACAAAGGTTTGGGTTTAACCTTGATATTACAGGACAGACCCTACAAAGGTTTAACCTTGATATCAGGAAAGATCCTACACAAAGGTTGGGTTTTAACCTTGATATACAGGACAGAACCTTACTAAAAGTATAACCTTGATATACAGGAAGATCCTACAAAGGTTTGGGTTTAACAGTGATATAAAGGACTGACACTACAAAGTTCTTGGGTTTTAACCTTGATATACAGGACAGGTTTGGTTTACCCTACAGACCCTAAAAAGTTTAACCTTGATATACAGGACAGGGCACCTACAAAGATTTACCCTTGATATTCAGGACAGACCGCTAACAAAGGTTCAATCTTGATATAAGGACAGACCCTACAAAGAACCTTGAATATACAGGACAGACCCTACAAAGGTTACAGGGACCTACAAAAAATTTACCCTGATATACCGGACAGACCCTACAAAGGTTTACCTTGATATAATTGGACAGACCCTACACAGGTTTATCTTGTATGAACAGGGACAGACCCTACACAGGTTTAACCTCTGATAAACAGGACTAGACCCTACTTAGGTTTGGGGTTTAACCTTGATATACTAGGACAGACCCTACAAAGGATTAACCCTTGATATACAGGACTGATCACTTAAAAGGTTCAACCTTGATATAAAGGACAGACCCTACAAAGGTCTAACCTTGATATACAGGACAGACCCTACAAAGGTTTAACCTTGATATACAGGACAGACCCTACAAAGGTTTGGGTTTATACAGATAGTGTACAGGTGTTTTACAGGCTAATCTACAGGTGTTAAAAATAAAAAAACAAAAAAATACAGGTAGTGGCTAGTTGTTCTACTAGTTTGTGTGAAGGTAGTGTACAGATGTTGTACAGGTGTTATATGGTGTTAGATTAGTAGTGTAAGGTGTTATATAGGCAGTGTAACATGTGTTAGTATAGGCAGTGTTACATGTGTTATACAGGCAGTGTACAGGTTGGTATACTGGGAGTGTACAGGTGTAATACTGGGGTGTTATATTAGTAAGTGTACAGGTGTTATATAGCGCAGTGTAGGTGGTTATTGATGGTAGGTGGAACAGGTGTGAACTTCCTTTTTGATGTTTTTAAACAACTTATAGGATATATATGTTTTTGAGGCTGAATTCTATCATTTATAGTTGGACAAGGAACCCATCTGCATATGGGATCCTAAGTATTAAGTGTTTGGGTTTAACAGGACAGATCCTACAAGGTTAACCTTGATATACAGGACAGACCCTACAAAGGTTTAACCTTGATATACAGGACAGATCCTACAAAGGTTTAACTGGACAGACCCTAACAAAGGGTTTAACTTGATATAAAGGACAGACCCTACAAAGGTTTGGGTTTTTAAACAGGGATCAGACCCCTACAATGGTTTTAACCTTGGGTATAAAGGACAGACCCTACAAAGGTTTGGGTTTAACCTTGATATACAGGAACAGACCTACAAAGGTTTGGGTTTAAAACCTTGATATAAAGGACAGACCCTACAAAGGTTTGGGGTTTAAAGGCCCAAATATCGTATCTTTCTTATTTTTTCATGATTTGAGAAGAATTTTGAAAAAAAATCCTGTTGTTAGTCATGCAGAGATAGGACTAAATCGAATTCAAGAGGAGCGATTATGATTCGGAATATTTTGATAAAAATCAAATATATATTAAACATCGCTAGGTGGGTCCCACTTAGTAAAACAAGCCGAAGTTAGCTGACATTGTAATGTCGTTGCCGAGAACATCATGTGACTACGGTAACTACTTAACATCTGTCCAAACTCTTCCGAAAACGGGTCATGAACTTTCCGACTTCCATTCGGCAATAATCATAACTTCTATGGCGACCAGTTTAAAATGAAGGCATGTTTACATGTATCGACTTTCAACAACTGCTGTACCAAAGTTATTAAAAAAACATTATAAATATTCTTTAATATATCTTAATTTCAACTACATCTACAAATACTAACAATATCGGAGTCAAATTTAACTTAAATTTTTGTTGATAGTTACGTATAGTGTGGTTTTAACCTTGATATACAGGACAGACCCTACAAAGGTTTAATCTTGATATACACGACAGACATTACCTGAAATTCACAGTAGAAATAACTTGCTTGTTCATGTGGAAAGTTAACAATTATACTAGAATTTTGATATAAGTTAATGTTAGTTTCTACAACAAATGATAATTCAGTAGAATGTTTTTAAGCTAGATCTTATGACACACCTATTGCAAAAAATATATCTGCCTTATTAGACTCAATAAGCCCCCAGGGCATTTAAAAAATGAAAAAATGAAGAGGTGTTGGATAAGTTTTGTTTTCATGTCTGCAGGCTTTTAAAGGAGGCCTCAAAAAGGGGAGGAGAGCTTAAAGAGGACATAGCCACTTATTGAGTCGAATATGGTGTCCTTTAAGGTTGTATTCTTCTGAGGTTTCAGTCCCGTTGAAGTATCGTTTTGACATAGATCAAAGAAGTTATGAAATTTTCAAATAAAATCTATCAATATCTGTAGGAAATTACCAGTTGCAAATTTTGTCAAAAAATTACATTTCTAGCTTTAATAGATTTTTTTATATGGGGATTTTAATAAATGGCCCATTTGGCGGCTTCTATTTTTAAAGAAGACTACTAGAAAATAAATTCTACGAACATCTATACATATCAAACACCTCATTCGGAAATTATGGCTTTAATCTCTTGTGTATATGGTCAAATGGCAAAATTTCCATAAAATCCAATATTTTGTCAATTAGGTATCTTTGAGTGACAATAGCTCAAAAAAGAGCACACGGACATATGTTTTTTCTTCTATTTTCTTTTATGGCATGAACTCCTATTTCCAAAAATCTATATGAGAAAAAAAGTTTAATACAAGAAAATTTTGACTTCTCAGAGGAGTACATCCTTAAAAATAAGTAAAATTTAGAATTTATTTGTGCTATAGACTAGATTATTATGAAAATTGGAGCAAGCATAGAATTCTTGGAAATTGTTTTAAAAATTGGACGACTATGTAAAGTTGTTTCTCTTTGCTATCACCTAGTAAATATTTGTAGTAAATGTCAGGAATTCTTAATAATCCTTTAAGCTTTCTCTTGAAGATTTACATAGAAATCAATTGATGTAAATTAGATTTATTTTGTAGATATATCCTAAGTTTGCTGACCCTGGTCCATTAGGGCTAACCTTTCCATGACCAAACTTCCAGAGATCCCACGAGTCCTGTAACTCGTACTATCCCACACAATGGTATTGATCGATAAGATGTGTATTCAGTGTAGAAAGGTTCTAGAAATGATCCTCATTTAAGATAGCTACAATGAGATGAAGTAGGCAGATTTACATGTCATAGTTTGCTACAATTATTGTTGTATAGGACCATATTTGATATTCTAACAAGATAGGATATCATGGAATGAAACTTCATAGTAAATCTAGCCTGTGGCCATACATTATAGGTTATGTGATAAACTTCATGGTAAACCTGTGGCCATACATTATAGGTTGTGTGACAAAATCATGGTAAACCTGTGGCCATACATTATAGGTTGTGTGACAAACTTCATGGTAAACCCGTGGCCATACATTATAGGTTGTGTGACAAACTTCATGGTAAACCTGTGGCCATACATTATAGGTTGTGTGACAAACTTCATGGTAAACCTGTGGCCATACATTATAGGTTGTGTGACAAACTTCATGGTAAACCCATGGCCATTCTTTAGGTTGTGTGACAAACTTCATGGTAAACCCATGGCCATACATTATAGGTTGTGTGACAAACTTCATGGTAAACCTGTGGCAAACTTCATGGTAAACCGGCCATAATTTATTGTGTACAAACTCAGGTTGTGTTTAGACAAACTTCATGGTAAACCGTGGCCATACATTATAGGTTGTGTGACAAACTTCATGGTAAACCTGTGGCCATACATTAGGTTGTGTGACAAACTTCATGGTAAACCTGTGGCCATACATTATAGAGGTTGTGTGACAAACTTCATGGTAAACCTGTGGCCATACATTATAGGTTGTGTGTGACAAACTTCATGGTAAACCTGTGGCCATTCTTTAGGTTGTGTGACAAACTTCATGGTAAACCTCGTGGCCATACATTATAGGTTGTGTGACAAACTTCATGGTAAACCCATGGCCATTCTTTAGGTTGTGTGACAAACTTCAATGGTAAACTCGTGCCATAATTATAGGTTGTGTGACCATAGAAACCCATGGCCATTCTTTAGGTTGTGTGACAAACTTCATGGTAAACCTGTGGCCATTCTTTAGGTTGTGTGACAAACTTCATGGTAAACCGGTGGCCATACATTACAGGTTGTGTGACAAACTTCATGGTAAACCCATGGCCATACATTATAGGTTGTGTGACAAACTTCATGGTAAACCTGTGGCCATTCAGTGTTGTGTGACAAACTTCATGGTAAACCTGTGGCCATACATTATAGGTTGTGTGACAAACTTCATGGTAGATAACCCATGGCCATTCTTTAGGTTGTGTGACAAACTTCATGGTAAACCCCTGTGGCCATACATTATAGGTTGTGTGACAAACTTCATAGTATAAACCCGTGGCCATTCTTTAGGTTGTTGTGAAAACTTCATGGTAAACCTGTGGCCATACATTATAGGTTGTGTGACAAACTTCATGATAAACCCATGGCCATTACATTATAGGTTGTGTGACAAACTTCATGGTAAACCCATGGCCATACATTATAGGTGTGTGACAAACTTCATGGTAAACCTGTGGCCATACATTATAGTTGTGTGACAAACTTCATGTAAACCTGTGGCCATACATTATAGGTTGTGTGACAAACTTCATGGTAAACCTGTGGCCATTCATTATAGTTTGTGTGACAAAATATCATGGTAAACCTGTGGCCATACATATAGGTTGTGTGTGGCCATACATTATAGTTGACAAACTTCATGGTAAACCGGTGGCCATACATTATAGGTTGTGTGACAAACTTCATGGTAAACCTGTGGCCATACATTAGGTTGTGTGACAAACTTCATGGTAAACCCGTGGCCATACATTATAGGTTGTGTGACAAACTTCATGGTAAACCTGTGGCCATACATTATAGGTTGTGTGACAAACTTCATGGTAAAACTTGGTTGGTCCATACATTAAATTATAGGTTGTGTACAAACTTCATGGTAAACCTGTGGTCAACTTACATTATAGGTTGTGTGACAAACTTCATGGTAAACCCGTGGCCATTCATTTAGGTTGTGTGACAAACTTCATGGTAAACCTGTGGCCATACATTAGGTTGTGTGACAAACTTCATGGTAAACCTGTGGCCATACATTATAGGTTGTGTGACAAACTTCATGGTAAACCTTGGCCATTCTTAGGTTGTGACAAACTTCATGATAAACCTGTGGCCATACATTAGGTTGTGTGACAAACTTCATGGTAAACCCATGGCCATTCTTTAGGTTTGTGTACAAACTTCATGGTAAACCTGTGGCCATACATTAGGTTGTGTGACAAACTTCATGGTAAACCCGTGGCCATTCTTTAGGTTGTGTGACAAACTTCATGGTAAACCTGTGGCCATACATTATAGTTTATGTGACAAACTTCATGATAAACCCATGGCTATTCTTAGGTTGTGTGACAAACTTCATGATAAACCCATGGCCATACATTTTAGGTTGTGTGACAAAACTTCATGGTAAACACGTGTACATTATAGTGACAAACTTCATGATAAACCCATGGCCATACATTATAGGTTGTGTGACAAACTTCATGGTAAACCCATGGCCATACATTATAGGTTGTGTGACAAACTTCATGGTAAACCTGTGGCCATACATTAGGTTGTGTGACAAACTTCATGGTAAACCTGTGGCCATTCTTTAGGTTGTGTGACAAACTTCATGGTAAACCTGTGGCCATACATTATAGGTTGTGTGACAAACTTCATGTTAAACCCCGTGGCCATACATTATAGGTTGTGTGACAAACTTCATGGTAAACCTGTTGCCATACATTATAGGTTGTGTGACAAACTTCATGGTAAACCCGTGGCCATACATTAAAGGTTGTGTGACAAAACTTCATGGTAAACCCTTGGCCATACATTATAGGTTGTGTGACAAACTTCATGGTAAACCTGTGGTCTTACATTAGGTTGTGGGACAAACTTCATGGTAAACCCATGGCCATACATTAGGTTTGTGTGACAATCTTCATGGTAAACCTGATGGCCATACATTATAGGTTGTGTGACAAACTTCATGTAAACCTGTGGCCATACATTAGGTTGTGTGACAATCTTCATGGTAAACCGGCGGCCATACATTATAGGTTGTGTGACAAACTATATGGTAAACCCGTGGCCATACATTATAGGTTGTGTGACAAACTTCATGGTTAACCTGTGGCCTGACATTATAGGTTGTGTGACAAACTGAAAATAGCAAGTACATCTTTTACAAATTATAGTAAAACTTCTGTAAGATTATATTCTATTTCGTAATAGATAAATGGAATCAATTTATAAAAATGGTTAAGACGTGACTTTAGGATTATAAATGGGTTGGTTTAACTATTAACCTATTAACAGCCAGGGTCATTAAATATAAGGATGTGCCACGTTTTGGAGGTAGAGGCAAGGTGGAGTACCCAAAGAAAAACCACTGACCTGTGGTTAAGTACCTGGCAACTATCTCCAATGAGGTTTGAACTTGAGACAGACCCATTTGAGAATGGATTTGAACTTGTGATCCAGAGGTGGAGGGCTTGTTGTGATATCTTTACCACTTAATGGCCACCACTGCCCCTTATGATTATAAAACTTAGTTGATGGAGAGAAGCAAGAAAAGAAGAAAAGTTGATAGAGAGAAGTGAGAAGAGAAGAAAAGTTGATAGAAAGAAGCGAGAAAAGAAGAAAGAAAAGAAGAAAAGTTGATAGAGAGAAGCGAGAAAAGAAGAAAAGTGGATAGAGAGAAGTGAGAAAAGAAGAGATGTTGATAGAGAGATGCGAGAAAAGAACAAAATTATTGGATAGAAAGAACTGATTCTTCAGTAATAGCTTCAATAGATTTTGTAATTTAATACAACCTAAAGATATATAGAGAAATTCTTGTTTTTCCAAAAACTCTTTTCAGTTACCTATGCAATAGATTTCAAATAATTTCAGAAAATAAAACATGTACTACAAATGTTCACCTGCATTTCCTCCATAAGTCAACTGAAAGTTGTTAAGTATATACGGTACATTTATACCCCTTGGGGCTTAATTCAGAAATGAAGATAATGCAGTTTGAGTGTTTGCCAGCATTCACTGCTGCAAGGAGAAACTGTTAATGACATTTAACTATCCTTAACTACATACTTGTGTTAGTTTTATCTGTATATTCAAACTTTCGTACCTTGATTGAAGACTTGCAATCTGCCAACCTTGGATGAATTCAGGAATTTTCTCCACTTTCAATATTATTCTCCAATACTTCTCTCGAAGGAAATACACATGATGCTGAAGTCCGCTAGAAAAAAAGGGTAAAAATTATTCATTAACTTACAAGAAATAACTTTCTAAAGTAGTTATATAAATCTGATGGTCTTATTTATATTTACTGAAAATGTGGAAATTTAGCATGAAAGGGAAATTTATGTGGGGGGGGGGGATTTACACTAATTACAAGAAGATTGCTTGACCAGGAAAATAACTTCCTTGCAAAAACATTTGTGACTATGGATTGAACTGTGCAGTTGGTAAGTTAAAGTCTGAAGATACATGTATATCTATTACAAAAATTACATCACCATGAAGTTAACCACTCAGAA